>NW_017386065.1:489715-508059 GCF_000237925.1 Schistosoma mansoni
AAAGGTAAACATTGAGATGCTGTGGAGAAATCCAACCGAATAGTAGTAAAAATAGATAATTACAAGCAAAGACAAACTGTACTAAGGTAGAGATGAATAGAACATACCAACAGAGTTGTTGATAAATGCTGCCAGCAGCGATTATAACATTACGTGCTCGAAGTTTGGGTAGAAACACTAATTATTACCAAATTTATTAATTGCAACTAACGGTTTTCTTTTAATTCAGACAAGAAATCTGAATCTACATAATTATCAGGTAGACCACGATTGTTGTATAGGCAGTTGTTCCACCTTTTTGTGGGAGGAGCGTCTCCAAGCATTGCTGTTTACTCGCCAGTCCTTGAACACCAGAAAGTCAATAACCAGTACATGTGCTTTAATCTGTCTCTATACCAATCATTGGTATAGACCTGTTACAACACTACAATCTACTGATCGACACACACTCACGAAGGTTAATAGACGGAATCACTAAGTTATCCGTTTGCGTAACTCCTTGTTCTGGTTGCAGGTTATCCCCAGTCACGATTAAGCACGCCATAGACCCCTTGTACCAATCAGTACTCGACAAATACCCCGGGATATACCAATCGCAATCGAAATTACCTTGTGTAACCAACAATGTTACGCATCACATCTCGACTACAGGACCACCTGTATTTTCGAAAGCCCGAAGACTCGCTCCCGAGAAGCTTAGGTTAGCTAAAAACGAATTCGACCACATGATGGACCTAGGGATAATTCGACCATCTAATAGTCAATGGGAATCCCCATTGCACATGGCCCCTAAAAAGGACAGCAATGATTGGCGGCCAACTGGTGATTATCAGCGTCTGAATGCAAAAACCATTCCCGATCGTTACCCGTTGCCTCATATTCACGACTTGACAGCTACCTTGAAAAGTACAACTGTCTTTTCAAAAATTGACTTGGTTAAGGCTTATAACCAAATACCGATGGCACCTGACGACATTCCTATGACCGCCATCATCACTCCCTTCGGTCTTTACGAATTTCTACGAATGCCTTTTGGTTTAAGAAACGTGGCTCAAACCTTCCAAAGGTTTATAGACGACGTCTTCCGAGGTCTCAACTTCGTACATGCGTATGTTGATGACTGTCTAATAGCAAGTCGGGACAGAGAATCACATCTCAAGCATCTGGACATTGTTTTCGATCGACTCCAAAGGCATGGCATTACTGTCAACATTCAGAAATGCCAAATCGGAACTAACTGCTTAGACTTCTTAGGACACACTATTGATGCCCAAGGCATCCGACCACTTAGGAGCAAAGTGGCGGCCATTCTGGATTACCCAGAACCGACCACGATCAAGCAGTTACGAACTTTTAACGGACTCGTAAGTTTCTATAAACGGTTCATACCCAAATGCGCATCCCTAATGAAACCGTTAACCGATCAGCTTCGTGGAAATGCGAAATCAATTAGTTTAGACGACATAGCTCGTAAAGCATTCTCCACAGTTAAGGAACACATCGCTAAAGCAACCCTGCTTGCTCATCAGGACACTCAAGCGCCCATTAGTATCGCAGTAGACGCATCCGACTCGGCAATCGGAGCAGTCTTACAACAATGGGTTAACAACTCGTGGCAACCTTTAGGATTTTTCTCGAGACGGTTGTTAGACGCGGAATCTACGTACAGCACGTTCGGTAGGGAACTCCTAGCTATGTATTGTGCTGTACGGCATTTCCAGCATTCCATCGAAGGAAGAGAATTCACGCTTTTTACCGATCACAAACCTCTTACATTCTCTTTAAGTTCGTCCTCAGACAAGTACTCACCGCGATAGTCTCGACAACTCGACTACATTTCGCAGTTTACTTCAGACATACAACATATTTCTGGAGCAAACAATGTAGTCGCAGACGCCTTGTCTCGAATTAGCTCCTTGAACAGTTTCCAAGGTATCGACCTTCTTAAACTCGCCCAGCTTCAAAAAGAAGACATTGATCATGAGCATGAGTTATCCTCGACAACTCTTAAACTAAGTATTAGGCAGATGGTAACGGGTAAGGAAACCTTACTCTGTGACACATCTACAGGTAGGGATCGTCCAATCGTGCCGAAACATTATCGCCGCAACGTCTTCAATACGTTGCACAATCTTTCTCATCCAGGTGCTCGTGCAACAATCGAACTTATAGCCGAACGCTTTTGTTGGCCTGGCATGAATAAAGACGTGAGGGAGTGGGCACGCTCCTGTGTAAGCTGTCAGAAATCTAAAGTCATAAGACATAACAAATGTCCCTTAGGCTCTTTCAAAACCCCTGACGCTCGTTTCGACCGCGTCCATCTAGATTTGGTAGGACCCTTACCCGACTCGAACGGATACTCATATCTCCTAACATGCGTAGACCGTTTCACTCGATGGCCAGAAGTAGTACCGATTAAGGACATTACTGCTGAAACCGTGGCCCGCGCTTTCGTCGAACGATGGGTAGCAAATTTCGGCTGCCCTTCCACAATCACTACAGACCGCGGACGCCAGTTCGAATCTGGACTTTTCCGTTGTCTAACCTCACTTTTAGGAATCACGCTCTTCCGAACGACCGCCTACCACCCACAAGCAAACGGATTGGTAGAACGTTTTCATCGACAATTAAAAGCCTCATTGTCAGCTTCAAACGTTTCGCAGTGGACAGACGCTCTTACACTCGTCTTGCTAGGTATCCGCAATGCAGTGAAAGCTGACATTGGATACACGGCATCTCAACTCGTTTACGGAACGACACTCCGACTCCCAGGAGAATTCGTGGATCCTTCAGCTTCTTCATTGAACATGGATCTAAACTCTTACACGAGTAGGCTTACAAACGCTATGCGTTCAGTTAAACATGCTCACACTCGACCTCAATCAACTGATGTTTTCGTTCAAACCGAATTACGACATAGTACACACATCTTCGTTCGTCGAGACTCGCATCGACGACCCCTCAAATCAGCATACGAAGGACCCTTCAAAGTTCTTCAACGCGAACCTAAGTACTATGTAGTCGATAAGAACGCTATGAAAGATAGCATCAGTATCGATCGACTCAAAGCTGCGTACCTAGAAGGGAACTCTAGCTACGTCGAATTTCCTTCGGAACAAGCAAACGACACAGCTACTACACTTGTAGTACCCTACACGGCAACCGACACAAAACTTGATACTTCGCCAACGACAATGAATAAACCTAAAACAACGCGTTCTGGAAGACGAGTAAGATTTCCAGAACATCTTAACGAATATCGCACGTAGGACATAAGCTTTATCTTGAATTACCCTTTCATAGTTTATTATAAATTTTTTTTAATATGCTCATTTTTTTATTTATATAAAAAAAAACAAAAAAAAACATTATTATTTTTTTTGAGCGTATATATATATTTTTATACATAAAAAACCCAAAAGAAAACCTTTTTTCGATCGTTCTTACGCTTTTTGTAAGTGTATTAGTTTATTCTTTTTTTTCCCGCTCATCTTGTGTCCCTACGCAAGTACGAGTGTATTTTTGACATGCACTCACACGTTCTATTTTTCCTCTTTTCCAGGACGGCTGGAAAAGAACGACGAAATTTCGCAAGGAACAGGAAATTTTCATTGTACTATATTTCTTTATCGCTATGTTGTACATTTTGGTCCCATAGTTTAAGGAAAGACGACCAGACGCTGCTAAACGAAGCAAGCTATCAGAAGAGTGTTTACCAACGACAAACTCGTTGGGTTTAAACTTCTGGCTGGTCACGTCTTAGGGGCATCACTACCTCACTAGGGGGGGAGTGATCTGTAGCTGTAAATAATTCCCCAAAATCAATAGCTCATTAAGTGTTCGACATTGGATGCTGACCACGTTGTTTAAGTGGACTTGTTTAGCTGAAGGCTTTCGGTCATGCAACCGCACCAGATCACGTTTCAACACGGCGTGGGACACAGCTCCTACGTTTCATTAGCCAGCTTATAGAAAAGGTCCTCGATATATTGGTAACGAATCAAATATATCTTTCCTACCTCTTCTCGTCTGACTTCTGATTTCTATCTGACTGGGAACAATCGAATATAGAAGGTGCTACTGGTATCTAGTTGTAAAACTAGAATATCCGTTGCATCATCATTGGTGAGACCGACGTGATCTGGTACACCAAGTCAATATACTGTGAGTCTGTCCCATTTTTGAATATTATTATTCATTGTTATTCTTTATTTGAATTTTATATATTGTGATATACTTTTTTCGCGAATTTTTTTTCTCGGATATATATTTTTAATTAGACAATTTTCGTTATCTATATTACTATGACGGAACACTCACCCAAGGTTTTTAAGTTAAAGTCTATTCCCCCTATTTCGATTCAGTTAACGCCATTTTGGCCCGACAATATCGAGTCCTGGTTCTGCTATGCAGAAGCCGATTTTTGCATGCACGGAATCACGGACTCGCGCACACGTTTCCTCGCGGTAGTTAAGGCGTTACCGCGCGAGTTTAACAGGTACGCAACACCTAGTATGTTTACTAGTGATGTTCCCGAACCTTACGAAACGCTTAAACTATCGATTTTAAAACGCGGAGACCTAACTGATCGACAACGGTTAGACCAACTCCTTAACAATATCGACTTACAACATGGTTCTGCTACGGACATGTTGCTTAGAATGAGAGAAGTCATTGGCCAACGAACTTTCGATGATGGCCTATTTAGACAACTTTTCTTGTCTAAACTCCCTCAGCAGGTGCAGGCAGTGCTTGTTTCATTTCAAAACAATGCCATAGATGAACTAGCTGCATCTGCCGATCGAATCTTGGAAATCACCAAATTTTCTAAGGCCGAGGTTTTTTCCATCAAAGAAAAACCCCAATCGACCTCGACTGACATGGCCGAACTATGTCACACGCTTGCAAGATATCTTAGAGTTCGTAATGACCGTAGTCGGTCAAAATCCTCACGTAGGAGCGTTTCACGTAAGAGATCTGTCTCTCGTGGTCGAGAGACAGACAACCCCGACTGGTGCTGGTATCACAACCAGTACGGTAAATCCTCCAGAAATTGCAGGAAGCCCTGCAATTATCCGACCCCCAAATCGAGTGACACGAAAACAGTTCGGGAAACTTCCCAGCCGGCATACGTTAACGGCAACCGTAGCCGGCGAACACAGCCGCCTCTTATACGTCACGGATGTGACTACGAAAGTTCGCTACCTCGTCGACACTGGCGCAGAAGTTAGCGTTCTTCCAGCAAATCTCGACGACAGACTTCGCGAGTCTGTTTTAAGTTTACAGGCGGCAAACGGAAAGCCGATCGCTACTTACGGTAAAAGGTACGTCTACCTTAACGTGGGTTTACGCAAACCCATACACTGGATTTCCGTGGTTGCATATGTCTCTATACCAATCATTGGTATAGACCTGTTACAACACTACAATCTACTGATCGACACACACTCACGAAGGTTAATAGACGGAATCACTAAGTTATCCGTTTGCGTAACTCCTTGTTCTGGTTGCAGGTTATCCCCAGTCACGATTAAGCACGCCATAGACCCCTTGTACCAATCAGTACTCGACAAATACCCCGGGATATACCAATCGCAATCGAAATTACCTTGTGTAACCAACAATGTTACGCATCACATCTCGACTACAGGACCACCTGTATTTTCGAAAGCCCGAAGACTCGCTCCCGAGAAGCTTAGGTTAGCTAAAAACGAATTCGACCACATGATGGACCTAGGGATAATTCGACCATCTAATAGTCAATGGGAATCCCCATTGCACATGGCCCCTAAAAAGGACAGCAATGATTGGCGGCCAACTGGTGATTATCAGCGTCTGAATGCAAAAACCATTCCCGATCGTTACCCGTTGCCTCATATTCACGACTTGACAGCTACCTTGAAAAGTACAATTGTCTTTTCAAAAATTGACTTGGTTAAGGCTTATAACCAAATACCGATGGCACCTGACGACATTCCTATGACCGCCATCATCACTCCCTTCGGTCTTTACGAATTTCTACGAATGCCTTTTGGTTTAAGAAACGTGGCTCAAACCTTCCAAAGGTTTATAGACGACGTCTTCCGAGGTCTCAACTTCGTACATGCGTATGTTGATGACTGTCTAATAGCAAGTCGGGACAGAGAATCACATCTCAAGCATCTGGACATTGTTTTCGATCGACTCCAAAGGCATGGCATTACTGTCAACATTCAGAAATGCCAAATCGGAACTAACTGCTTAGACTTCTTAGGACACACTATTGATGCCCAAGGCATCCGACCACTTAGGAGCAAAGTGGCGGCCATTCTGGATTACCCAGAACCGACCACGATCAAGCAGTTACGAACTTTTAACGGACTCGTAAGTTTCTATAAACGGTTCATACCCAAATGCGCATCCCTAATGAAACCGTTAACCGATCAGCTTCGTGGAAATGCGAAATCAATTAGTTTAGACGACATAGCTCGTAAAGCATTCTCCACAGTTAAGGAACACATCGCTAAAGCAACCCTGCTTGCTCATCAGGACACTCAAGCGCCCATTAGTATCGCAGTAGACGCATCCGACTCAGCAATCGGAGCAGTCTTACAACAATGGGTTAACAACTCGTGGCAACCTTTAGGATTTTTCTCGAGACGGTTGTTAGACGCGGAATCTACGTACAGCACGTTCGGTAGGGAACTCCTAGCTATGTATTGTGCTGTACGGCATTTCCAGCATTCCATCGAAGGAAGAGAATTCACGCTTTTTACCGATCACAAACCTCTTACATTCTCTTTAAGTTCGTCCTCAGACAAGTACTCACCGCGATAGTCTCGACAACTCGACTACATTTCGCAGTTTACTTCAGACATACAACATATTTCTGGAGCAAACAATGTAGTCGCAGACGCCTTGTCTCGAATTAGCTCCTTGAACAGTTTCCAAGGTATCGACCTTCTTAAACTCGCCCAGCTTCAAAAAGAAGACATTGATCATGAGCATGAGTTATCCTCGACAACTCTTAAACTAAGTATTAGGCAGATGGTAACGGGTAAGGAAACCTTACTCTGTGACACATCTACAGGTAGGGATCGTCCAATCGTGCCGAAACATTATCGCCGCAACGTCTTCAATACGTTGCACAATCTTTCTCATCCAGGTGCTCGTGCAACAATCGAACTTATAGCCGAACGCTTTTGTTGGCCTGGCATGAATAAAGACGTGAGGGAGTGGGCACGCTCCTGTGTAAGCTGTCAGAAATCTAAAGTCATAAGACATAACAAATGTCCCTTAGGCTCTTTCAAAACCCCTGACGCTCGTTTCGACCGCGTCCATCTAGATTTGGTAGGACCCTTACCCGACTCGAACGGATACTCATATCTCCTAACATGCGTAGACCGTTTCACTCGATGGCCAGAAGCAGTACCGATTAAGGACATTACTGCTGAAACCGTGGCCCGCGCTTTCGTCGAACGATGGGTAGCAAATTTCGGCTGCCCTTCCACAATCACTACAGACCGCGGACGCCAGTTCGAATCTGGACTTTTCCGTTGTCTAACCTCACTTTTAGGAATCACGCTCTTCCGAACGACCGCCTACCACCCACAAGCAAACGGATTGGTAGAACGTTTTCATCGACAATTAAAAGCCTCATTGTCAGCTTCAAACGTTTCGCAGTGGACAGACGCTCTTACACTCGTCTTGCTAGGTATCCGCAATGCAGTGAAAGCTGACATTGGATACACGGCATCTCAACTCGTTTACGGAACGACACTCCGACTCCCAGGAGAATTCGTGGATCCTTCAGCTTCTTCATTGAACATGGATCTAAACTCTTACACGAGTAGGCTTACAAACGCTATGCGTTCAGTTAAACATGCTCACACTCGACCTCAATCAACTGATGTTTTCGTTCAAACCGAATTACGACATAGTACACACATCTTCGTTCGTCGAGACTCGCATCGACGACCCCTCAAATCAGCATACGAAGGACCCTTCAAAGTTCTTCAACGCGAACCTAAGTACTATGTAGTCGATAAGAACGCTATGAAAGATAGCATCAGTATCGATCGACTCAAAGCTGCGTACCTAGAAGGGAACTCTAGCTACGTCGAATTTCCTTCGGAACAAGCAAACGACACAGCTACTACACTTGTAGTACCCTACACGGCAACCGACACAAAACTTGATACTTCGCCAACGACAATGAATAAACCTAAAACAACGCGTTCTGGAAGACGAGTAAGATTTCCAGAACATCTTAACGAATATCGCACGTAGGACATAAGCTTTATCTTGAATTACCCTTTCATAGTTTATTATAAATTTTTTTTAATATGCTCATTTTTTTATTTATATAAAAAAAAACAAAAAAAAACATTATTATTTTTTTTGAGCGTATATATATATTTTTATACATAAAAAACCCAAAAGAAAACCTTTTTTCGATCGTTCTTACGCTTTTTGTAAGTGTATTAGTTTATTCTTTTTTTTCCCGCTCATCTTGTGTCCCTACGCAAGTACGAGTGTATTTTTGACATGCACTCACACGTTCTATTTTTCCTCTTTTCCAGGACGGCTGGAAAAGAACGACGAAATTTCGCAAGGAACAGGAAATTTTCATTGTACTATATTTCTTTATCGCTATGTTGTACATTTTGGTCCCATAGTTTAAGGAAAGACGACCAGACGCTGCTAAACGAAGCAAGCTATCAGAAGAGTGTTTACCAACGACAAACTCGTTGGGTTTAAACTTCTGGCTGGTCACGTCTTAGGGGCATCACTACCTCACTAGGGGGGGAGTGATCTGTAGCTGTAAATAATTCCCCAAAATCAATAGCTCATTAAGTGTTCGACATTGGATGCTGACCACGTTGTTTAAGTGGACTTGTTTAGCTGAAGGCTTTCGGTCATGCAACCGCACCAGATCACGTTTCAACACGGCGTGGGACACAGCTCCTACGTTTCATTAGCCAGCTTATAGAAAAGGTCCTCGATATATTGGTAACGAATCAAATATATCTTTCCTACCTCTTCTCGTCTGACTTCTGATTTCTATCTGACTGGGAACAATCGAATATAGAAGGTGCTACTGGTATCTAGTTGTAAAACTAGAATATCCGTTGCATCATCAATATTGTGGCCCATTTCCTTACATTCATCGGGAAAGAAGCATACAGCCTTATAAAGATTTTGGCACTTCCAGACAAACCGATTTCACTCCCCTATGCAACTCTCAAGCAACTGCTGTTGGATCATGTAAAGTATACAAATTCCGAATGCGGTAAGAAAGGAAAATCCGATAAAATGACTTGTCAGAACATCAGGAATTCCACTTACTCAAATAGTCGTCGTAGTTCGATGCGTAATGAAAGTTATTCAGATAATACTTCATTGAGTTGTGAAACAGTCCATGATGATGAGCACGAGTTTAGTAAATGCATGTTCTGCGGCAAGTTTCACCCATGTAATTCATGTATATTTCGTAATTCTAAATGCTTTAAATGTGGTATAACTGGACACATTCAGTCAGTTTGTAATACCATGGTTCATTTCGCTGAAAGTAATGTTAAGATGGATGCTTCTAATGATCAGTTATCTTTATTTAGAAGTGGTATAACGTCACATAGCAGTCCAGAGTTAAATGAAACTCAGAATCATTGTGAGACAAAAATTTTTATCCAACAAACTTATCGGATTTCTCATGATATTGAACCAGATATGGTTTGTCGTAATAATTCACATACTTCTGATGGAATTTCCTACAACTCTGAAAATAGAATGTTAAATGAGTTAAATCATGATCAAAAACCAAATTCAGTCATGGTAGATGTTGAATTCCCTGATGATCCATTACCTAATGAAACTCTTAATCCCATGGGATTAAAAACTGGATAAACTGGGATTTGCAGATTTGGTTCCTCTAAGTGGAACAAGTTATTCGATCTATTCTCCATCCTCAAAATCCAGTCAAATGAAACAGTTGAAACCAATGTTGATGATGAGCTGAATATAATTGAAGAAACCAGTCGAAATAAAATTTACCAAACAATCTCATCCATTGACTGTAATCTAAAGTCAGGATGTGAAGTTGAATGGACTCTCACAGTTGCGAGGAATGTTTGATTACAGGAAATGGAATTAAAAGGAAATATGACGTCTTGTATTTAGGAAACAGACAATCCAGAAAATCGGAAAACACATTCATTTTAGCAGTATTCTTAATAGTTTACTTCAACAAGCTGCCCATCCAGGACTATCTTAAGAATCAACCGACGCTTAGAGGCGCTCAAGTAATCATCAGAGATAATATGTGCTGAAGGAACAACTAATGATAAGCTTAATATCACCCGTAGAACACTTTTGGGGAATTTCATTGAAACTTTGTTAATTGATAATGTCAATTAGTGATAAACGGAGAGACAGTGATGCCTGATTTCTGTTCCATTATGGTTATCATTTATTGTTTGTATTTCGTCTTTCCTATTTTGAAAACTAGATACTCATCTTTTACACATCTACATTACTCGAGGTAACAATGAGTTTGAAAACGAGAAATTATGGTTGTAGTGGTTTTGCATATAGCGTTGTTCAAAGGGAACAAATTATTCACGATGAACAATATATGTATAACTTGAATACAAAAAGTGCTTTTTTCGTTCTCTCAAAACTATCAACACCGACTAAAGTTACTTGACAAACCAGTCAACAATATGTGTTGGAATATCACATTTATTTATCAAACTGAATCGAATTCTTTCAACCTAGTATGCATTTTCACATAAGAATCAGTTTTCAAAGACTAACAACAGTGAAAATAATGGTGTACATTATCTGGGAGTATGACCTGTCTGTTAACCTCAGTTATTTCATTGTTGAAATATCAATGAATGCACTTCCTTGTTGTTCATCACCAGCTTTTCTCTAATCAATCAAATTATGTGACATTTTCTTTTGTATAGTGGGCGTGATATGAATGTTCAATACATTAAGGAATGCCAATTTCTATTATTCCATTCATATGACTGATAATCACTGACACACACAGAACAAAGGTGAATGAAATTTTCAGTTTACATATGATGACTACTTTACTTAAGTCAAATTAACTGAAAACTGATAGTTTGTTAATTAATTCATAGACGGTCTTGATTCAGCTATGAATAAACATTGAAGTCATCCATCATCTAAATTCTAATACGTCCAGTAATACTTAGCGTTTTGAATTATCTAGTTTCACGTTTTCAGACTCGACTAAGTAATACGCTCAATGCTTTTCGACAATTAGTCCGCTAACAATCAAATGATGGCGTAATCCACATGACGTTTTGTGTCACATTCTGTATCAATCACTGTGACAGATTAACTCAGCGTTACCAAATATTTTGGACAAATACATTTGACTTTTGACTAAATGTTTGTTTGTGTTAAATATTGATTGAAGTTGGATATCATGGTGAGGTGAATGTTATCCGATTTTATGAGAGATTGAATACATTATAAACCATCATCTGACATTGAAACTGGTCCTCATTTTGCAACAGAATTGGAATGAATTTCTCTTTCGGGAAACATTTGTAAAGGAATATTTATCAAGTCTGCCAGCCACGTCTATCTGAACATCTTTAAACTAATATATTTAGTTGATATTATTGAGATAACCACTTGAATGTGTTAGAGAATATTCGGTGCCTGTAATCGGTGAAGCTATGTGTTATAGTGGTGGGTACAAGTAAGTGAAACGTTCCATCACTTCTTAAGAAACCATTTAACCTCGTGTGATTCAAACTTATATAACTCATCTTTGCGAAATGAGCATTAACTACCTGGTCACACGAACCGCAACTGACCTCTAGTAGAACAGACATGTGCATATTTATTGTTCAAGAAGCAGCTATGGATGTCATTATTTGTCCAGTAATTGAATACTGCGTAATTTCCACTTTTGCCTGTTCCAATTTAATTCCATTAAGCTTAACTTCAATAAGTTTGATTTTGTTTGATAATTTTGTGCAACCACTTTATTTGTACTGAGCCTACTATTAATCCTCATTTTCATATTTAATCGAAAATTGAGTCAAATGTTTTTGTTAATATTTTGATGTACATAAATCTTTATCAACAGTATGCTGTTTATTTTTTATCATTTCCCGTTTGACCAAATGTATTTTTGTGTTAATTATTGATTGAAGTTGGATATCATAGTTAGGTGAACGTCATTAGATTTCACAGACGATCGATTGCATCAGAAAACATCATTTTACTTTGAACGTCTTCTTAATTTTGAAATTGAATTGAAGTGGATTTTATCGACAGGAAGCATTTCTGTTATGAAATAATCTTTGCAAATGTAATATCAAACTATATACCGGACTGTCGGGCGCCGAGTCCTATCTAAACCAAAGTCATAACAAGTATGGCATTTGATTTGATAAACTTTATCTGTTTCTGTGACGTAATTAAAACTTACAGTATATTGAAAAGGAAAAAAGGTAGACATGAATAACATATTGAGGATGTGAAAATAAAGCCAACGAAGCGAATTTTGTTTTAAAATGAACATAAAATTGTGATAAATGAAAAGACAGGGCATGGTCATACATGGTCAGTAAAAGTCAATATCCTGGTACGTGTTTCATGTTGTCAATGATGAGTTTGTTGATCAATCAGATTTTGCATTTGTACATAAATACTTAAATTTCCTGCCCGCTTGGTCTGTTTCAACAACTTCAAATTCATACATTTAGTTGATGTTATTTGAAAGATATTTTGATTATGTTAGAGAATGTTCGATGTTTGTAGTCTGTCAGCAGAAATCAATGGAGCTAAATTTCATGTTGTTTACTAAAACTTAGTGACATATACCCTCACTTCCGAAGAAACTAATACTCTCTGTGTGATTCGTACTCGTATCACTCATCTATGCAGACTGAGGATATTCATATTTATTTGTCAAAGCACAGCTATGGATGTAACAAATATCTGCTGATTGATTACACGTGGAATACTTTCACTAAAGTGTACCTTTTTTATTACTTATCTATTACTATATGTTGTTCGTTTCATGACCATAATGACGTGTTGTAACAGTTTGAGGCACATATTTTCTCAAGTTTCATACAACTCATCTGATTTATAAACTCTACTAAAGCATGAATAATCAACGCTTCAGACTAATGTGAATGCATTATATCACGCAGTGTCTCCTGAGCTGCCCATTATTTGGAATAATGATATCAAAGCTCTGCTTATCTGCAAGATAGTGAATATTATGTTGGTTCTACTGAACAATCATTAGACGGAGTTGATGTAAAATATATGATGTACTAGCGTTATAAATAACCAAATATGATTCATTTTATGATGAAAATTATGTAAAGCGTTAGATTCAATAAGATATTTTGATTTGTCAATATTCACAGTTTTCTTACATACTATAGAAACTCAGGTACAATTGAGTTTGTTCATGTTTAACTTGGTTAATACTTATTGCTAACTTATTTAACAGACAGAGTCATTCGTACAACAACAATCTATTTATTTTATTGTACATTTATGAAGTATGCTTGAGCATTGTTTAATGCCTACACATATATACATTTTGCTAGCATTACTGTTAATCATTTAATTGATTTGATGATTGAGTCATTTCACTATGTATATATACGTATATACTAATCCTGTTCACTAACTCTCTGACTCACGTGCTTGCTCATTAGAATCACACGCTCACTCACTTGATTTACGGTACTACTGCTTTGAATATCTGAGCGTAGTTCAATAATAAACACAATCATCACTTCGTAACCGCCTTCTGATTTGTACATCGTCGGGGCGTTATCGAGACGTTATTATCAAGACGAACAATATGCGAAGTTCAAATATAATATAGAATATCGACTAACACAAACTCCTACCATTTCTATATTCTAATAAAGCAAGAATAGTTGATGCATTAAAATAATATGAATTCATTGTACTTCGCCATTTTTCATCAGTTACTTACAAAGAGAAGTCACCAAATCACAACTGTCTTCGTCAATCTTTAGATAATGCCTGAAAATGCTTTCATTATCCGTACAATCATTAAATTTATGAGATAAGATGGACAACTATGCTGTGCACCATCAACTCCAACACAAGAAGCAGGTGCCTTTCATAAATTTTCATCAAATTGGTTTCTTCAATTTAATCTACCTTATAAAAATAAGGATTTTCTTTTGTTATCAGAATGTTCCAGTTTCACCAGCACTACAGTGTGTTCAAGCCATAACCCATACAATCATTTGAAAAACAATAAATTATGGTCGAAGCAAATCTAAAATGCATAACATCGATAAGGAGGCTCTTAGATTTTTTACACTCTCTACTCCCCACCTAATCTTACTACTTACCGATGCAAGTTCAATTCTAAACAAAACCACAGCGTTGAGAACCCAAGTTAATTAGGCATGTTTTGTTCAATACTTATCAATGAAACATGATGTTAACAAACAATGTCTGATACAGAATGAAATATCCGGAACTGTCGACTTTATTTCTGCGACTGTTATGCTTGATACTAAATCGATTCCGCAGTAACGAACGAAACCCAATGACACAATGACACGATAAGCTATTCTAATCGATTGTCCCAGGCCCCCCTAACTAGATGAAGAAGTCCAAGGCAAGTAGGGGAATATGTATGTATTCCGTAAGCAGCCGAGTACAAGCAATCAAATAAGGCGAAAAGTAAAGCGCATTTATACAGTAACAAATTGTCCTTGAGCATCATTAGTAAATAGCACACATAAAGAAACAATGGACCAATAGCGGTTAAGATAGTTTACAGGTGGGAAATATGACGTGAAGGTAAAAAGAGCGCTTTTGGCGCGAAAACAGCTAAATTCAAATTTTCAAAATAAAACTACAAGATTAAGCCATTTACCAAGTAAGTTCTGGGGATTTGACATCCCCAACACCTCCCCTTTTTAGTAACGGACATTCTTTGGGTCCACCTGCATTCTAACTGTCGGTCGCCGTTGGCGCAGTGACCATCTTCGGGACCGTAGATCGACCTATTGTGCTTCTTCATGCGTTGGGACTGCCGGCAGATTAAATGTATCCAATAGTAAGTCCAGCGGAATCTTTACTTCGGTCAATGGGCGCTCTGGTGTTAACCGCTTGCGTAGTTGATTTCGATGTCTGGTCCATCTGTCCGTTCCTACCTCAACCTCATACATGACTTCTCCCACCCGTCTAACCGCACGTGCTTCGATCCAAGGATCACGATTTGCTCTGTAGTCCCGAGCGAATACTGGGTATCCAACGTTGTACGTGTGTAGCTTCCGGGACGTGGTTTGTACTAGTGGTGGTGTGGATTTCGGCAGCATCAAGTTGTGGATGGTCCTCAGCCGTCTTCCCATGAGGATCTCTGATAGGGACCTCTGCTCCGGCAGCGTGTCGTTGGGGGTCGTTCTGTAGGCAAATAAAAAATTCTGCAGTGTTTATACTGGCGTTCCCTCCCCTTTTGACTTAATCAGAGCCCTCTTGAACGTATCCACGAACCTTTCCGCTTGTCCATTCGATTGTGGGTGGTAAGGTGGGGCGCGAAGATGCCTGATGGATATGCGTTTGCAGAACTCTTGGAACTGTGCCGAGGTGAACTGCGAACCGTTGTCGGATACAATCACTTCTGGTAATCCGTTTCGTGCGAACAACTCAGTCAGATGTTTCAGAGTCTGGTGGTCGTTGGTGGAGCGACGGGAACAATCTCCGGCTATTTTGAGAAGGCGTCGACCACGACAAGATATGTGGTCCCGTTGACTGGACCGGCAAAGTCGATATGTATCCTAGACCAGGGATGCTCAGGCTGTGGCCATGGGACCGGCGGTACCTTCGCATTGGACTTTGCAGCTTGTTGACACTGAGCACATTTGTTTACTAGATCCACGATATGCTGGTCCATGAGGGGCCAGTAAGCATAGCTTCTGCCGATGGATTTCATAGGCTTTATGCCTGGATGACCAATGTGGAATTGCTTCAGCACCCTCGGTCGTAGGGATTCTGGCACGACCACTCTATCTCCAAACATCAAGCATTCATTTACGACACATAATGAGTCACGACGATGGTAAAGCTGCTTCATGTCACCGTCAAGCTCAGTTGATGGCCAGCCATTGGTGACGTAGTTCATCGTTTTCTTAAAGATGGGGTCGTTTCTGGAAGCAGTTTGTATTTCAGATTCTAAGACTGGCAAAGCACGAACAGCGGTTGTCATGTAGCATAGCGCGTGGTCTTCTGTCGAAATAGAAGCGATGACGGCATCTTCATTGGTCGTAGAGTGTTCGTTGATGAGTCGTGACAATGCGTCTGCTTGACCAAAATGTTTGGTGCGTCGATACTGAATGTCAAAATCATACCCCAAGAGGATCAAAGCCCATCGTTGGAGACGGTTTGCAGAGTGGGCCGGGACTCCAGATTTCGAACCAAAAATTGCGAGAAGGGGCTTGTGATCCGTAAGGAGTGTGAACCTCTGACCGTACAAAAATTTGTGGAACCGCCGCACCGCAAACACCAGGGCGAGAGCCTCCTTCTCTATCTGACTATACTTCCTTTCTGCCGGGGTCAGTGTTCGGGATGCGTGCAGGACAGCCTTCTCTGATGCGTCTGGAAACTGATGAGAAATGACGGCTCCTAAGCCATACGCTGAGGCATCTGCAGCTACAATGATTGGCATGCATGGATCGTAGTGCGTTAATAACAATTCCGAGCTGATGATGGACTTCAGTTTACAGAATGCTGTGTCACACTCTTTAGTCCAGTTCCACGTACTGTTCTTGCTCAGTAGGCCATTCAGTGGGGCACGAATGGCATGCATTGAAGGGACGAACGCGGCATAGTAAGAGACCAGTCCCATGAAGGAACGCAGTGCGGAGATATTCGTGGGCGTGGGCATCTGTCTTATCGCTTGGACATTTTCAGGATCCGGTCTGCGGCCGTCAGCATCAAAAATAAACCCCAAATACTTTACGGACCGTAATAAAAACTGGCATTTCTCAGGTCGTAACCGGAACCCGTTTTCACTAATGCGTTTCAGTACCGATGTCGTTCGTTCATGTAGCTGTTCTAACGTTGCGGCAACAATTAGAATGTCGTCAAGGTAAGCCGAGACTCCCGGGATGCTCGATAAGATAGTATCCATTAATTGTTGGAAAATAGATGGTGCAGTCTTGACTTCGAATGGTAAACGGTTGTACTGAAATAATCCACGGTGAGTGTCGATAGTAAGCAGCTCCCTAGATGCTTCGTCTACTTCAACTTGCAAATAAGCATCAGCGAGATCCAGTTTTGAGAAGAATTTTCCCCCATTCAGCATCGTAAAGAAATCTGCCGGAACTGGTAAGGGATAGTGATGTTGTTCAAGGGCTGCATTTAGACCTGTAGAAAAATCAGCACATATTCGTAAGGTGCCGTTTGCTTTCTTGATGACCACTATAGGTGCTGCCCAGGACTGGTAGGTCCTGGGTTCGAATCTCGCGAGAGCGAGTTCGTGGATGCGCACTGCTGAGGAGTCCCATAATAGGACGAAACGGCCGTCCAGTGCATCCAGGTTTTCGATGGTGGTCTAGCCTCAATTGACTCATGATCTTAACTATAAAATTCCTAAATCTCCACATAAACCCTTCCTAAGATTTAATTATCAGGTTATATGTGAAAATGATGCTTCTTAGTCACACAAGGTTACACAGAGTTATTCGGTTCACGACTGATGTTTGGTCATAAATTGACAAAGTTTGCTACGAATTAATATGCCTGTAGAAATCAATCAATCAATCAATGTGATCAATTTACACGAAATAAAGTTTAACTGGTAACTTGTGGATAAATTTAGTGATTAGTATTGACGAATAATTGATTACAGAGAGATGACGACTATCATACTTATCTGGTAATTTATACATCTTATTATATCTCATAGAATAAACTGTAGTATGATCTACAATATAACATGTTTGCCATTTTCTAATATGAGCGATAAATCTCTTAGGTTGAACGCTATTCGGATAACCCCAGGGCTAGCACTACTCAGCGACTTGAAGACCAGAAAGAAGACACGAGTAACAGAGAATGCTTTACTGCAAGGTTCATTCTTGTGCAGAAAATCGTGGGTATTTATAGATGTTTGCTTAAGTTAAATCAACATCCTAATTCAGCCAATTCACTTAACGACATATTTTGCTACTGACCAATGGTAGCATGCCACGTTGGAACTCCATAGTGTTCTGTCTTACTCTGATTTTTTGGGGCTCTTTTTCAGCCTCTGGAGGCTCTGTTGGAGTTCTCTGAAAGCCGACTTAACAATGAGGTGGTTGGAG
>NW_017386065.1:508259-511463 GCF_000237925.1 Schistosoma mansoni
TAACCGGAACCGTTCGCATTCACGGTTAACAATGCCCACATGCGTAAGGAAGTCATCGTCTTCGTTCATAACCAGCTTCAAACATCGGTAACGGGTTTTAAACAATGATGAATTGTCCCCAAAATGTTGGCTTAGTGTCTGGACTGTGTCTGCGAAAGAGCGATCACGTGGATTCAATGGCAGGATCAAGTTGCAGTACTTGTCCAGCTCACTTGCACCCAACTTCCGAAGTAGCAGTCATACCTTCCAAGCATCATCTTGATTAGCAAAATCAAATTTAAATAGGTCTTCATAACACCGGAACCACATGTCAAAAGTAACGTTTGCATCAGGATCATAATGAAACTAAGCAATACTATTTGCGATGCCGTCTACTGATGGTGCTGTGGTTGCATTAGCTGTGCTAGGCTGTGTATAGGGCGAAACTTTCATGTCTGTCAGCATTTGTATGATCGTCAGCTGCTGTTCAAGTATTGATTCGAGTCTAGAGGGATCCATGTTTCCAAACCACCGTCGCAAATTCTTATGCTTGACACTAAATCGATTCCGCAGTAACGAACGAAACCCAATGACACAATGACACGATAAGCTATTCTAATCGATTGTCCCAGGCCCCCCTAACTAGATGAAGAAGTCCAAGGCAAGTAGGGGAATATGTATGTATTCCGTAAGCAGCCGAGTACAAGCAATCAAATAAGGCGAAAAGTAAAGCGCATTTATACAGTAACAAATTGTCCTTGAGCATCATTAGTAAATAGCACACATAAAGAAACAATGGACCAATAGCGGTTAAGATAGTTTACAGGTGGGAAATATGACGTGAAGGTAAAAAGAGCGCTTTTGGCGCGAAAACAGCTAAATTCAAATTTTCAAAATAAAACTACAAGATTAAGCCATTTACCAAGTAAGTTCTGGGGATTTGACTTCCCCAACAGTGACGGAGAAACGATGCAAGAGAACGGTTGTCTCATATATGCTAAGAATACTCTGGTAATGAATAAACATATAGGCAGTTACCTGAATATCCCTCTTGGTAGGTCTAGATATATATCAAAATCCAGAATCATAGTTTACTCCTGAGATTTATATACATAGCTTCTGGTAGTTTGAATAATGTGAATGATCATATTGCCAGTTCATTTATACATGCATCTGCTTTTAGCTGCAAAACTGAGGTTATCACTGGAGATTTCAATCATCATGGCATAAGATGGAGTATCGGTAAGTAGTGATGAATTTTCGACAAACCTTACCTGCCCTGCAGATCACAGTGGGTTTGTACCCCCAAAAGGTTTGATAATATACTTGATCTAATATTTATTGAATGGGACGTCATGCGCTCACTGAATAAACTCTAAGACTGGGATGAATTTTTCGCATGCAATAGACCCATGGAAGTCAAATTCTGTTTGCTCGTTAACTCATGTCTATGGTCCGGTGCATCTTTTAAAATCTACAGGCTGCACAAAGGACAACAAGTTTAACGAATTTAAGCAGGAACATAGGTCAAAAGTTAAAAATCCTTCGGTAATACATCATTCGATCCATCTCCTAGCATGATTAGTGAGGTGTTATCTACAATACATGCGGTAATAGACTTAGGTACTCCTACAATTCGCTGTCTACGGAACAGGTAGTGAAACAGACCTCTCAGTCTGAACGCTTCATAGGTTACATAACTCGCAACATTTATATCAACTAGTCATGTATTTTGATGTTGAAAGTTGTGTGTCTACAACTCATTGAATAGCACACCTTTATTCTTAGAAGTGTGATATTAAAAGACAAATCAAGGTGAGAATCAATGCACAGATTAATTATCTTTCAGATTCTTGGAACTCATCATAACGTGGACTATTACACCTGATGTAATCAACTTGTGCTTGACCCTCTATGAAAGCGGAGATTCAAAATAAACTTATCATCTTCTTCAAAACATTTATTGAATTTTCCTTGACATCCGGTAAATTAATTCCATGATGACGAAATGTGTATCCCGTTGTCATGGTTGAAACAAACCCACTCCAAACCATTTCTCAATGTGAGTTACTTTATCTGTAAAGTTTTCAGACTCAAGAGTAATCAGCCACAATCTGTTTGCAAAATAAAATCGATCTCATCCTATTTTCGCTGCATTGATGTATGTTGCTCTTTTGAAAATGAATCAAATATTCTAGCACCTTAAGTGTAGCTTAATCCACAAGTTAGGTTATAGGAACGTTCAATGTTTGGCCATGCTAGATAGAGAATTTACTCAGTTATGTCACCTACGTGATATTACTTTACATCAACACTGTCCCTGTCAACCCTTACCAATTTGAATTCATATCCAATAAGGAAAGTAATTCACTGAGTCACATGACACCTCTAAATGTCTGCTAATCCTGAAATGAGATTCTAGGAACCTTAAATGTTAGGCAATTCTTATTACAGAATCCAACAAATAAAATCACCTACCTGATGATACTTCACAACAACACATGCCCTGCCGACCCTTCGCGAATTAGAATTTATATCCAATGTGAACAGTATTTCACTAAGTCACATGACACATGCATCATGGTAGACCTGACCGACATATTATAGTGATAATTGCTTTGTTTCCATAGCTTTGCTTCTATAGCTATAAATGGTAATTATGAATTCATCATCGTGCAGGAAATGTCCTCAAATGTACCGTTGATAAATCAAGAGGTAGTGCTCAAACAAAGAAATCGCAGTCCTCGTTCGATGTATTTCATTGTCGTAATAAATGTCGTAAATATGCATCTCAAACAATTTTTGAACTAATCACATATTTGTTGACCTGATTAAATGCGAGGTGTTATAATATATCCTGATTGTTTGGCCGGAAACAATTCTTAAGATTTATAGTTAAGATCATGAGTCAATTGAGGCTAGACCACCATCGAAAATTTGGAAGCACTGGACGGCCGTTTCGTCCTATTATAGGACTCCTCAGCAGTGCGCATCCACGAACTCGCTCTCGCGAGATTCGAACCCTGGACCTACCGGTCTCGATCCGGAGACCTTAACCGATAGACCACTGAGATGGCATCCAACGGTGTTAATGTCTAACCCCAACTAATCCACGAAATTGCGCAACCAACTTCCAATGTACTGACTCATGATCTTAACTATAAAATTACTAAATCTCCACAAAAAACCCCCTTGTGATAATGATCATATGCTCACTAGTGACTG
>NW_017386065.1:511663-527067 GCF_000237925.1 Schistosoma mansoni
AGAAGACACGAGTAACAGAGAATGCTTTACTGCAAGGTTCATTCTTGTGCAGAAAATCGTGGGTATTTATAGATGTTTGCTTAAGTTAAATCAACATCCTAATTCAGCCAATTCACTTAACGACATATTTTGCTACTGACCAATGGTAGCATGCCACGTTGGAACTCCATAGTGTTCTGTCTTACTCTGATTTTTTGGGGCTCTTTTTCAGCCTCTGGAGGCTCTGTTGGAGTTCTCTGAAAGCCGACTTAACAATGAGGTGGTTGGAGTAAGTCAAAAGTAAGATCCAGACATATATGCCAAGCTAATAAGCCTTCATCACCAAGTGGAAAAAAAATATTTTACTATTCCAACAACAATAAAAGTGAAGATATTTGGAATGTCACAAGAGGATTCTACCAAGAGTTCCAGTGGCGTTTTTTTAAAAAAGCTGATTGATCTATTCAAACCTATCATGTTCGGAAAATAAATCGAGATTGGTTACACTAAAGGAAATAGTTTTTGAACTGATTTCAGCATAGGGAATCTATGAAAGGAATAATGCGATGTTTTGAGATCATCTCGTCAAGCCTGAATGTAAGCAAATTATCTGGTTAATAATAACAGAGAGATTATTTTGACATCGACTTCCTGTGTTGTTTTTATTCACTGCTTATCAACGTTTGTATTTCTGTTAATCTAGAATATGTCCTTCTTGAACATTATGGTAGTTCATGAAATTGTTTTGTACTTATTGGCTGTTGATTATTTCAGTTTGTAAAATCTCGTATCAAGTGATTATTTCGGCATTTGAATAATGCTATTTTAAATGTGCTTTTAAATTCTGATGTTGGATTATGAAGCCTCTTGTATATGATTAAGGAAGATCTTATTTCAACCGTTTAATTTAATGACGATTCGCTTTTTTTCTAAAAACATTTTTATGAGTTTGTACTAGTAGACATTTTCACACTTAATGGATAGAAGATAAGTCGATTTCGCCAACCGTTTGTTTAGATTGATGAAAAGTGTTTTGATTTACTTGTAACGCATATTCTAAAAAACACATCCTATGAACCGTTTGATTTGCTGCTCTTGTAATTTGATATTTCAAAAGCGAGGTCAACCATTCACCATACTTGGACATTCACCCTCCTACTTGAATGAATCATAAATATTTCTGAGTTGATCTCACTTGAGTATAATGAATGTATCTAATATATGATATATTAAAATCTTCGATTCGTAGTAGCAACTGAATAAACTAATGTTTGCAAGAATTAGTATCACTTGATTGTTGTTATAGGCTGCAGTCGATCAGTATCTACTAACATTTGTACATTCCTGGCGTTTGCCTCCATATTGACAGTTTAAACAAGTCTAAACTCATTAGCTAGGTGATTAGTAGTCTGACAAGTGAAGAGGAAAGTTCGAATGTATCCATCATTATTAGAATACAAATATGTTAAGCTAATGATTTTCCTGTATGAAGAAACCAACTACCCGCATTCTAATATCAGTCACTTCACAACTCAAATGCTTTGATGTTTTAGACTCATGTGTATGTATAAACTTCAAGATTGAATGAAGTACTTGAGCTAGTTAAACTTAACTATATCAATAATTCTGACCAGCATTTCAATTCATATGTAGCTGGAATCTTGAAGCTGTATTCAAATAAAACTTTATGGTTTATCTTTTTTAAGATGGTGCGTCAACCGAATATTTTTAAGCAAGAGTTAATTGATATTTAAAGTCAGATAGAAATAAGTTGCAGAAATGTGATGAATGGTATAAAACGTGTACACATACATACTCTCATATGAACAATAGTCGGGATTATTAAGTGAATAATTAGCAAGGTCAAAATTTCACTCATAATGGATAAGCAAATTTGTCCAGATTTGTCCAGAAACAAGATATATTGGCTTAAAACTGCATAGCCCTCATGTAGAAAATACCACATTTAGATTAGAAAACATCTGTTTTCGAAAATAAAACTGAAGTAGTATGTGTATCACGTAAATAAGAGGTAGTGAAAAAACTGTACTATACGTGATGAATTACATTGTCAAGGGTGAGTGTATCATCCGGAAGTGTCATGCTTATGTAAAAATTTACATGAATATCGTTAAGATGTAAACAAAAATGTAAATGTTAGCATTTGATTATGAGTAAATTAGTAAGCGTACAATATCTTCAACATGCATCTATGTTGTGACTTTCTGCATGATAAAATAACACGCTCGTATGAGCGATTCGAAATACCGTGAAAATTGAGTAATAAATTGTTGATGGTTATGACAGCGGAATAAATGGTAAAAATAAGTGCGGTAGAATATAATAGAAATTGGCCTGTGGTGATGACTGAATATGAAGATAAAGAACAATGAGATATGTAAATGTTCTGATAAGCCGCAGTAGAATAAATAGCGTTGATTAGTAGGGAATGGATACGAGTTTACATACATGGAGTTTGTGTGGAATAAAATTAATTCAGCCGCACGATGAGGAATGCGTCCATGAGTAATACTTATTGCTGTACTGCTATTGATGATGATCATAAAATGCGAAGTCAGTGAAAGTCGTCGTTTGCGTTGAGCTATCTTTGAATATGTATTAGTAGAATGACAGGCGTAACAGAATGGTGACTGGAAAATTAGAGTCGTACTCCTTTTTGATCATGAGGCTCAGCGTGATTTGTGTATTTAGATAGATATGCACCCAACTTCGTTTGTCACGAAACCGTACTAAAGCATGATAAAAATACCCATACATATGATTTTCGATGACTGCGAGTGTGACTGACTTTGATGAGACGAACAAGAGTATGTCTTTGTGATACTAGCTCTGAACTCGATGTTCTCGTATACAGTGCAATGGGTATAGTATATTAGTCACAGTAATGCAATAGTGCTAATGGGTTATGGATGATGCAACATTCAGTCTTACATATGAATAAACAGATAATATGAACATAAACATAACTAGTCGGCTGGTAATGCGGCGTCAAATACTTGATTTGCGTATAGACATTAAAGAAGTGATCACTGTGAAACAAAAGTTGGAAACATTGAAAAAGTAGGAAACCATGATTGTTGCGTACCAGTGTGATCAATTAACATTGATTGTATATAATTTCCCACTATCGGAAGTATAATACCAAATGTACAGTGTTGATTTGAGAAAAAATTATAGATAAGATAATACTATTCGGGCATGTCTTTATCGTGTCGCACACGCTTACTGAGTTTGCTCTTTGAATGTTCTTGATACCGAAGTTTCTTCATCGACGTAGCCTCCTTCGGTAGGTTTGTCCTGCTGGTTTGCTCGACGGGGTCATCAATTCTGTATCGTGTTTTTAGGTCGCAGTTACCAATTTCGGTTCGTGTTCGCTCATCGAGATCGCGAATTCTGTTGCGTCTTCGCACGCCACGGTCATCAATTCTGTAGTGCTATGATCTGATTCTTAGTTTGGTCGTATGAGTAATTGTTGTCAAAATATACATCCTGGCTATCCTCGTACTTAATGAATAACTTCATTCGCGTTGATGAATAACGGAGTTAAATAAGTCAAACACAAGAATGGATTTTGAATACATATATTCTGAGCACTCATTGATCTGTACAAGTAATCAGAAGAATGAATGGAATAGGAGTAAGCGAAGCGAAAATGACACGCATTGGTGATGGCGGCACAGCCAACTCACTTTTAGCAATAGTAAGTAAATATTTTTAGTCAGATAAAATTAAGTTACAGAAATTTAATGAGCGGGATACGATTTTTACACACACATACGCTCATATGAAATCAGTCAGAGTTAATAAGTAAATAATTAAAAAGGTCTAATCATGACTCCTGATGGATATGTAAATTGGTTTGTCCAGAAAATAGACAAAGCTACATGGACTTAACATATCAACCGACACTACGACATGTTTATAAAAGTGTGTGTATATGTGGGGAGTCAGAGATGAAAAAGTGATGAGAATGCATAAAATTCGACTTGCATTTACGATTATAGCTCTTATTGTGAATAGTATCAAACACGGAAGCTTGGATAGGTAGTTTAAGTAGGATAGATATTCAAACATGCTTATGTATTGAAAACAGTTGGATTAATTCTCAGCTACACTCCTTTCTCTTTGTTTGGGAAAAGCTTTTTGTAGTATTTTGATGCCTTTTATATTGATTTCATGGTTGTTGAAATTGGCATGAACTGCTATTGTCAATATATTATAAAGTATATTGAGTTTTACGGAATAATCAGGTGGTTTCTTTGTGTATCAGAGATCATATTTGGCTCGAGTTAAGATTTCGCGAGATGATTCCACGATTTCAAAAGCATCACAATTGACAAATCGAAATTTGTAGACACACTTCTGTTTTGACAGAAAGTGAGAGTTTATCTTGTAAGTTATTCTACTTGTTCATCTGAAATTTCATTTTGATATAAAATCTCAAATCGTCATTATTCCATGCTTGTCACAGAACGTGACCTGATTGGTCATTCTGGAAATGACTTCCAGCTGCAGCAAGATTGTCAAGTTAAGTCACTCATCATTGATTTGGTAATTTAATTCTGAGTTGAATGTCGACTGAAAATTTTGTATAGTTTTTTTTCAGACTTAACTTACCTTTCCACTTTAACAAAGTATTCACTGTAGTTTTGTTCATTGTTCTGTTACATTTTCAGATTGTCTTTGATCTGTTGATCAAATCCTTAATTCACCTTTGTATATATTGGTGCTAATTTATACTTATTTACTTCATTAGTTATCCCTGTTACCCCTGGTGTAGGAGCATTAGCTGCCCATTACGATTGTCATTCGAACTCTGTCCTAGGTAGTTCATTTCAATTTAATACTGATAAATTAGACTGAATGGACGCTATACTCGGATCCTAAGCAAGTCTCGTCATCTTCAAGCCAGAACTATACAGCGACTTGAACACGAGAGAAAAGGCACAAAATATGCGAGAAGCAGTTTACTCCAAATGTTCATTTATGTAAAGAAAGGATAGTATTTTAAGAGTCCTCGGGTTTTCCTGAAAATTCTGCAATACTATTCAACAGAGTAGCAGTGTATTGATCAGCCATTCACAACCTCTACATGCGACTCATAATTTTCGCCATATATTTAGCAGAACTTCTAATCAAACGCTGATCAGATAAAATGCTTCTCGATTATTCTTGAATTTTTCATGCCTATTGCGAGAAATTTTCATGATCGCTACAACAAATACGAAATAATATTCGTTTTTTTCGATAACTGTTTCAAAACAGATTGATATTGGAGTCAGTCTTCAGTAACATTGACCTAATTTTTAAAAGATTTATTTTCATATGTTTGGGAGACATTGAATTGACCTTTACAATTCTGAAGTGAATTAGTAGAAAAGTTATTTTCTCTAGTATCAGTATTGATTCCTGATATTTTTGAAACTCAGTAAAAAGGAAAGCACTAGAAGCAATATAATATGATAATAATATATTCTGAAAATAATATTTACAGAACTCACACCAGTTTACAGGCATGATCAGATTGCTATAAAAATCAACATTTAATGTAGAGAACAAACATGAAATATAAGAAAGTTTTATGTTTGCTGGTTAAGTGATTGATAAGTAGTTCATATATGGCATATATCACGGCAAGCCAATGAAACACCAGGGAACTTAACATTTTTTCTTAAGTGGACAGCCTAATGATTCATGAACGTTATTCTGTAAAATTATTTGCAGTGCCAAAAAGAGTTATTGATAATTATCTACAACTAGAGAAAGCAAGATTAAAACAAACAGCACGGAACAACAAAACAATGATAGCAAGCAATAGGTTAAACATTTAAAGTTCCGATAATCTCACTTGTGCAGTAAGATACACTTACGGAAGCTAGAGCATTTAATGCATTTTCACAAAAGCAACAGGCACTAAAGGAGCGGACAAACAATGGGATAGAGTTTAACGTACGTATAGTTTGAGGTAGATTGTTCCTGAGCCTAGAAAACTTACAGGTACAGTAATTCTTATAGAGAGAAGATCTAGAATATGTTTGTTTCGCTAAAGACAAGCAGTTACGAATGTCGCATTGTGAAGCTTTAGCATATTGAATCGCCTGATTGGATGTGAAGGAGAGTTTGTTAAGTATTTTGAAAAAGAAGATAAGGTTAAGTTTGAATCTGCTCTTCCATAAGAGGTCAAGCCCGAGTTTACTACACCTCGAATTATATGTCAAGACACTATCAGTTCCAAGTGTACTGATTCCAGTTTTAATTTATCCTTTATGCGCGTGCTACTAAGGAGAAACGCGCACTATTCGAGGAGTGGTCGAACACAGACTTTGCACATTTTAATACGAGATTCGCTGTTATGAAGGTTTCCAGTTATGTAACCTATAAGGCGTTGAGAATTGTACGTTTGTTTCATTATCTTTTCTGTAAACGACATGCTAGATCTACTACTGAGTGTAACCTAGATAACATTTCACCATTTATGGTAAGATCGAGGTTGAGTGATTGATGTATCACCGAAGCATAACCAACCGCATTTAGCTATATTAAGCTCCAGTTGCCATTTCGAGCACCACTGTGCTACCTTGTTAAGCTCCGTGCTGATACAATTTTGAATATTTCTCAGCTCATGTGGAGAAAGTGAATGCACTACTTTAAGATCATGTGCATACAAAAATGGACTTACCTACACTAAAACACTCACAAATATCATTAATAAAAAATAAAAAGTGCAAAGGACCTAAAACACCACCCTGAATTACCCCACTTCTAACAGGGATGGCATTTGACAAAATAGAGTTCATTTTAACTATTTGATGTCGATTGCTGAGAAAATAATCAAACCAGGCTAGTAACGGGTTTTGGACCATATAAGATGCGGGTTTACCTATGAGAAGTTGGTGGTTGACCATGTCGAAAGCCTTAGAAATGTCTAGCTATAGCATTAATACTAGATATCTTTGGCTACGAAGAGTAAAGACTGAATTAAAGAAGTCAAAATGACATATCTGAACCACCATATTTGTGGAGAAATGATGGAATCTCGTTCGCTCCGTGAACTTTCGAAGCCTTGAGGTTATTTATAACCTTACTAATTTTCAGACATGTGAAGGAGATAGATTCATTTAAAATACCAGTCAAGCATATAAATCTAGAAACAGAGCCATTTATGGGTTCTTTGCCATTTGCGAAATTAACACTGAAAAATCTGCTATTGTTTTTGAGTCATATATAAAACTATTATTATGCAGGATGCATGTTATATCATTATTTATTATTATTATTATTTAAACACATATATATTGGTACAAAAGGGCACCAGGTACATATGCGCCACACTATTTGTGTGTGTAGGCTGTGATACTGCCCGGGTGCCCAAACCGAAGCAGGTGGTTTTCTTAAGGGGCCACACCCGGAGCCTTTGACCTAAAGGTCTGATCCATAAGGCAGTGGACCATCGTGAGGAGATGCAGTCCCATGGTAGCCGTTGACCAATGACAGGTTCGTCCTCCATTCGTTCCATCAGGATACTGGAGCCCATGTGCACCATTGGTTTGGAATCAGGGTTTTCCAACTCCCCTAGGTGGACCCTCCGTGTCCACCAACCCAGTTAAAGCGCCGGACATTCGCTTTTCGTCCTCTCACTTTCGTAAACAACACGCCCGCCACGAGAAGGCAGTGAGTAGGACTTCCCTGGCAGAGGCTGTATATACGCTTGCCATGTGAGAGCATTTCGAGAGGGAGAGTAGACTCTCCCCACTCTCGGCCGTACCAGGGCATTTGGGGGCATCGATACTGGTAAACTATTCGAGAAACTGTCTTCAAATTTGTTAGTTGTTAAGATATCCAAAGCAAATATAAGACAACCGCCTCCTCGCTTAGTTTATCTGTCACAGCCATAGAGTCGATAGTTTATGATATTTAATTCGGAATCGGCCACTGCTGGATAACACCACGTTTCAGTGATAAGTATAAAAGGAGGCTTGGCTAGAAAGGCTAAGGTTCTCAAAGCCGAGATTTTGTTCAGAAGTGAACGTGCGTTAATAAGTAATAAGTTTAAAAATGGAGTGTAGTGTAAAAAAATCGAGAGTATCCTTATCGATGGTATGAGTTCTAGCTATGCCTCGACTATGGTTTAATGTATTTTCCAGATTGCATGGGCTATAGCATGAGCGAATTTTAGTGCTAGTGGAACAAAGGATTTCTGAAGGCCGAAGAAAATCCTTATTTTGGTAAGGTTGAATAATTTGTTGCATTTGTTTTGGTTGACAATTAAGACAGGTGTCTGCATCTTGGGGCTGCGTTGATGGTGCATAACCTAGTATACCATCTTACCCATTGCGAAGGTGATGATAAGAGTTGCATCTTGCACGTTTATTATTTATAACATTTGGGGGAAACCATGGGGCACGTTGGTTCATTGCCGTCTGTCTAATAGTAGGCCTGGTTACATGATGGTTGTAGTGGCCGTCTCGTGTGACGTTTGAACGAAATGTGTCCTTATAACCTCCCATACGATGAATAGGGTTAAGCATGGTTTCAGAAATTATACTTTTGTTTGGTAAGGCCGTTGAAATATTTTTGGTATTTGGTCAGTAACCAGAAGGTCTTTTGTTTATTTTTTTCGTAATTTGTATAATCTTTTTTAGGTTTAGCAGTGTTTTTATGAGCCTTCACAATAGAATCAGGTGTTTGATCATTGGCTTCCGATATTACACTGGGAAGAATGACATTAGTGTCTCCATCAGATATGTCCTGGTTATCTAATGCCATTAGGGTATGAGAGGCAAACTAATACACTGCATTGGTATATCAGTACACTGACTAACATGCGATAGATTAGCTGCACCTGTGGGTTCAGCTGCTGGCGCGATCACATTTGTTGTTACCTCAACAATGTTATTTTCGTTCATGGTATTTTGTGTTAGTCTTTGATTGGTGGTTTTGTCTGAGACTATACGAGCGTTCTTAAACTTCGTATGCTCACAGACTAGCTGTTCAGATTCTTTCATTATTTCGAGAGATTATTCGCTTGGTGACTTCATTAGCTATCAAGTCAAAAGCGGATTCTACCTTGATCCTGTCTTCGAGTTCAGAAGGAACTACATCCTTTGACAACATCAGTCGAAGGGGTGACAGTGTCTTTAGTTCTAGTTTAAGATCATCGTTCTTTAATAAAGAGCCCGCAAGTGACTTCACTTCAGTATGCATATCACTTAATTGCTTAAAGACAGCGGCTAATTCGATCTTAATATGATCGATACCTTCAGTTCATGAGTTAGAACTCATTATTAAGTTTAACACTGAGTCATCGATCAACATGTGTGGAATAAGTCCACTCCCACTATTATCTAGTGCAACAAGAGTTAAAGAGCATGGGGTAAGACCAGAGTTCGTAATATCTGAAGAAATAGGACTTTTTTGAGCTCTTTTTTGTGTCAGTCGAACCATTTTTTTCAAGGGTTAACTGAATGTTATTATTGATTTATAAACTAGGGTTTAACGAAATATCAGCACTTTATAATAAATACCGTGTAAGCGTAACGTAAACTTCAAAGGTGCCGCAAGTATATATGTTGTGACCTGATCTGTTTGGCGTGCATGTAAACCAGATATATTTGAAACGAGTGATTTGCTTATTGGAAGATTGTATTATTGTTCCCAGCCTACTCCAGTCTTTATCACAGATAAACACGTTCACATTCACATATTCAAACAGTTACTTGCCTACAATCCTCAAACAGAAATCCATTCCATGCATTTCTGATTCAGTCAAATTGCGATTTTACTCAGAAGACGTTTTTAATTCCATATTTCTAACCACAATGGTGGAATCCAATCAACACTGAGGACTTGATCGACATAAAGTTGATTGTTGCTCAATAATCTATTAGTGTACCCACATAAACAATCCATTGCCAGAGAATCCTTCTGATGATAGTAACCACAAATTCCATTGAAATCCATCTTTCAAATTAATTTGCACTAGGCTGGAATTAAATTTCGTAATCAATAATGATGGAAATTAAAAATTAATTGTTATTTCAAATGCTGAAAACTAACGTCAAACATCAGTTAGAATAGAAGAATCAACTGAGGATTACTTCACTTTATACGGAATATTGATCGGTAAAATAAACGAAGAAATAATGTAAGGCAATTCACTATTGGAACCAATTACATATGTTTCGGAAATATGAATATGACACTCACAATGAATGTGAGTTATCTGATGATGATTATGATTTTGAATATGGTAATGATGATGCACTGAAGACAAACATGGACGTAAATGCACACATGCTTCACCTTCTATTCAAGAAGACTGGGAAAAAATTGTTCTATCAAGATACTGATGATGCAACGGATGTTCTAGTATTACAACTAGCTACCAGTAGCACCTTCTATATTCGATCGTTCCTAGTCAGTTCAAGATCAGAAGTCAGACGAGAAGAGGCAGGAAAGATATATTTGATTCCTTACCAATATATCGAGGACCTTTTCTATAAGCTGGCTAATAAAACGTAGGAGTTGTGTCCCACGCCGTGTTGCAACGTGATCTGGTGCGGATGCATGACCGAAAGCCTTCAGCTAAACAAGTCCACTTAAACAACGTGGTCAGCATCCAATGTCGAACACTTAATGAGCTATTGATTTTGGGGAATTATTAACAGCTACAATACCATACAATGGAGATCTGATCAGATGTCAGAATTCCAGATGCATGACACTGTTTTCACTAGCTGGAAACGTTTTCAATGTAGTGTTGCTGGATACAATGAAAGATGCAGTAGACGCCTTACTTTGAGATCAACAGGCTGGATTCCATATGGATTGATCGTACACAGATCAAATTGCGATCATCGTGGAACAACTAGTTGAGTGGAACTCGTCAATATACAACAACTTCATCGACTATGAGAAATCGTTTGTTAGTTCGGACAGGAGAACATTATGGATACATCTTCGACGCGATGGGAATATTGAGAACATGGTCAACATTATGCAGAACTCATACGACGGGATACACATTCATCCAGGAAGTAGAATCAAATATGAAAAAGATGAATAGCAACTGGAAAGAACTGGAAGAAAAGCCCTGAACAGGGATGAATGGAGAATGCTAGTGTTCAGCCTATGCTCACCCACAAAAAATAACGGGCGCAAGCAAGTAAGTATCTTCCCAAAACACTTTCGGTGGCATATTTTGCGCAATAAACGTCAACTGGTTATCGTTTATTGCTTATTCCATTCTATGTTCATATCCATACTTTCGCGTGCTAAAATTTAACATTCAACTCTGTCCATTCACATTCTAGTGTCAACCAGATACACTTATAAAGTTTTCATATTTCACTACAATTCCATACGATGGTTTCTTCAATATTATTGACATTCCAGAGTCTAGAAAATTAACAGATAAATTAATTCGGATAGACAGAACATCTAGAATATGTTTGTTTCGCTAAACACAAGCAGTTACGAATGTCGTAATGTGAAGTTTCTGCATATTGAATCGCTTGGTTGTGAAGACTATTTTGTTAAGTATTTTGAAAAAGAAGAAAAAAGGCACGAATTAGTTTGATTCCCCTCTTCCATAAAAGGTCGTGCCTAAGTTTAGTAAACCTAGGTCAAGGTACAATCAGATACAAGAATACAAAGAGTAAATCGTTTCAGTACTGATTCCAGCCTCAATTTATTCTTTATGCGCGCACTACTAGGAATAAACGCGCAGTATTCAAGTAGTGGTCGAACACAAACGTTGTACATTAAAATCCGTCATTCATTGGTAAAACGGTTCCGAGTTATGTAACCTATAAGGTGTTGAGAATTGTACGTTTGTTTCATTATCTTTTCTGTAAACGACAAGTCGTAGGAGTACCTAAGATTTAAGTCGACTCCCGTCTGTAACCTTTGTGACACTTCACCATTTATGGTAAGATCTAAGTTGAGTGATTGATGTATCACCGAAGCATAACCAACCGCATTTAGCTATATTAAGCTCCAGTTGCCATTTCGAGCACCACTGTGCTACCTTGTTAAGCTCCGTGCTGATACAATTTTGAATATTGCTCAGCTCATGTGGAGAAAGTGAATGCACTACTTTAAGATCATGTGCATACAAAAATGGACTTACCTACACTAAAACACTCACAAATATCATTATTAAAAAATAAAAAGTGCAAACGTCCAAAGTGACTACCCTGAATTACCCCACTTCTAACAGGGATGGCATTTGACAAAATAGAGTTCATTTTAACTATTTGATGTCGATTGCTGAGAAAATAATCAAACCAGGCTAGTAACGGGTTTTGGACCACATAAGATGCGAGTTTACCTATGAGAAGTTGGTGGTTGACCATGTCGATGGCTTTAGAAATGTCGAGATATAGCACTAATACTAGATATACTTGACTGCGAAGAGAATGGACTGAAATCCATGTTGGATATCATTGATAAACTTTTTAATCAGTAAACAGTTGGATAATTCGTCACCATTAATTTTCCCCAGAATCCTAGAGATAATTGGAGTAATATTTATCAGCCCATAATAGTTCATGTCAGTCTTATCTCCAGATTTGTAACGTGTTATTATGTACGCGGTTTAATATCAGTCAGAGTAAGAACCTGATTCTATAGAGAGAGTAAATAGTTTTAGGAGGAGGAGTATAATAACTGGATCACCATACGTATAGAGAAATCATGAAATCTCGTCTGCTCCGTGACCTCTCGAAACCTAAAGGGTATTCAAAGCCTTGATAATTTATAAGCATGCGAAGGAGAAGAATTTTTTTGAGTTACTAATCACCACTAACTTCTGGTCACGGCTTTCAAATTGGTCGTATACTTGTACAGATAGGGGAATGATATCTGTATATTATCACTCTTCGTTGAGTTACGAACCCACTGTGATCAGCATTTCAGGTTAAGGATAGACGAAAATTCATCATTACTTGACTGACAACTACCGGTACTCCAGTTAATCCCAGGATGATTGAAATCGCTTGTGATAATCTTAGCACTGAAGTTTATAGTAGATGCGTTTGTAAATGCGTTGATAATAAAATCATTCAAATTATTAGAACTATCAGCAGCTCTGTATATACATCCTAGCATTAGACTATGATTAAGGGTGTTGATTGATATCTAGATTGACTCTGGTAAACTATTCAAGACACTGTCTTCAACTTTGTTAGTTGTTGGGGTATCCGAAGCAAATATAAGACAACCGCCTCCTCGCATAGTTTCTCTGTCAAAGGTTTTGTTTATACTTTCTTCTTAAGTGGTATAGAATTTTTAGTTTTAACAGCATTTTTAATAGCGTTCACATTAGAGTTCGGTATTTGATTATGGGCGTCAGATATTAAACTGGAAAATATCGCATTAGTGTTTCCAGTAGATGTACATTGGATATCTGAGGTCATTGCAATTATGAGAGACAGACCAGCACTCTGCTTGGTAAATCGGTGCATTGCACAACATGAGATAAGTAAGCTGCACCAGTGGACTCAGCTGTTGAGGGCAACGAGGTTTGTTGTGACCTCAACAATGTTACTTTTCGTTTAAGGTGCCCGTTTGCGTTAGCCTTCGGTTGATGCTCTTATCTGATACTATACGAGCGTTTTTAAAGTTCGTAAGCGCACAGATTAGCTGTTCGGATTCTTTCAACTGTTCAGCTAATAAATGAGAATCGAATGCAAACAAGATTGGGCACGCATATTTCGGGTGCTTTTTATTAAGTCGAATATATTGGCATGGACTGTCTTGGAGATTAGGCGCCTTTAGTATTGGAATTTCTTACAGATTTAACTCATTGTTACCTGATATTTTGGATAGATATATTTTTTATTGTTGACCAAGTGTATGCTTTCGTAGAATATTCTTGAAGGTTGATAAGAACAGTTGAGTGCAGTAGACCAAATTGTCCAAGTAATTAGATATTCCTGATGTGTCCCTCAATTGATATTGGAATTGGTTTATGTAAATTAAAAGTGATGGAAACTTTCTTATCATTAACATCTCTTGCAAAATAGGTGGACTGTTTAAATAATTGAGACAGAAAATGCCCCAATTTTACAGTTGATATCAACTGTTGTATTGTCGATACTCCATGCTTTGTAACTACATTTGACATAATCTCTCATATGTGTGTAACAAATTCAATATTCGAAACAGGCAACGTTTAAGCTAGTCCATTTTAATGAATTTCATTCAATGAAGCCATTGACAAATTATATTTGATCGTTAACTCATGTCTATATTCTAGTGCACTCATTGAATCGTATAGGTTTTGTGAATCTTACGAATTATATATACCAGCGAAATATCGTAAAAAATTAATATGCCAACAGAAACGTTATTTTAAGTCAAACGAGTTTCCAGCAGTTTCATATAAAACAATTTACGCTCTAAAGCAACTCAAATTTTTGACAAACCATGTGATCCTGTATAATATCACTTCTATATAAGACTTTAAAACTATAGCCGAAATTTTCAGTGGTATTTTTACGAATGAAAATGAATTACATCCTTTCTTTACACATATGGTGGCTGAGATATTCCACTTCTTAAGCTGTCTAATCTCTCCTTGCAAACAGGCATTTTACACTTACTTATTAACTTACTTACGCCTATTGCTCTCAATGGAGCATGGGCCGCCGAACAAAATTCTCAAACCCACCATATCCTGGGCCTCCATTTGTAGTTCTGTCAAATTTTTGTTCATTCTTCTCACGTCTGTCTCCAATTCTCGGCGTAATTTCTTTCATTGATCTTCTACTACTTTTTAAGCCTACAGGACTCCATGTGAGGGTTCACCTTTTGACGCACTTGGGTGATTTCTTTAATGTGTGTACTGTCAACGTCCAGAGCTTCATTCTGATTTCTTCCTCCACTGGAATCTGGTTTGTTCTCTCCCACAGTAGCTTGTTGCCGATAGTGTCTGGCCAACGGATCCGAAGTATCTTGCGTAGACAGCTGTTAATAAACACCTGTATCTTCTGGATAATGGCCTTCGTATTTCTACACGTCTCCGCCACATACAGTAGAACTGTCTTGACATTTGTATTGAAGATTCTGATCTTGGTTTTGGTTGACAATTGTTTTGAGTTCCAGATGTTCTTCAATTGTAAATATGCTGTTGTTACTGAGATCGCTTCACTGTGGTATTTTGATCAGAATTACTTCTTTCCAGTCTGTTGGTAATTGTTTTTCATCTCAAATCTTACTGAAGAGAATGTGGAATATGTGGAGTTGCTGCTACATCTACATTCAGTGTCTCTGCTGGAAAGTTGTCTGGTTTCGCTGCTTTGCCACTCTTGATTTGTTTGATGACCTTGCTGATCACTTCAATTGTTGGTGGGCCAACATCGATTGTGAGGTCCGTGAGTGTGCTTCGATGTTGGGTGTTC
>NW_017386065.1:527267-540875 GCF_000237925.1 Schistosoma mansoni
TTTACATTACTTCTCAGGAGAATCAGACACCATCCACACTTTCATATGACAATGCAAACAGTACAGTTCAATCTCGTTTAATAGTAGAGAAAGACATCGCCAAGCCCAGGCTTAACCCGAGCAGTATAGCTCAATCCCGCCGCCCCTAGACAGGAGAACAACACACTATACACGCTTCAACGCTACAATCTGACCAGCACAGCTGAATCCTGTGGCACAACCACACAGTTACCAAGTACTATGGTGAATCATCGCACTATTCGTATATATACACTCACATCACATGTATCACATGCATTTCAATCAGTGATTGCGTAAGAACGCTTGAAACCCATTGTCTGGTGTCGGAATAGTAGGACAAGACCACCAAGATCATTTTTATCTCATTTGCGAAATTTTCATGTTTCCGACTCTCCAGACCCTGAGTTAGGGGTACTACCCCTATATAACATGGCGAGTAAGAGCAGGTGTAAATAGTAAAATTTTAATTTCGATGTACATCTACATGTTATACATCATTTAATAGCACTTCATTAGATAATTTGCACAAAGGAAACCCCTTCGAAAAATATTAATCCATTCAAAAGTTATGAACAATGAAATAATAGTTTCAAGACAAGTGATTCAGATGCCTCTTAAAATAATTTCATATTGTATGGTTGATCACAGTTCAACATTGTAGTTATATAATATACCCTTGTGGGTCAGGGTAATTTTACATTACTTCTCAGGAGAATCAGACACCATCCACACTTTCATATGACAATGCAAACAGTACAGTTCAATCTCGTTTAATAGTAGAGAAAGACATCGCCAAGCCCAGGCTTAACCCGAGCAGTATAGCTCAATCCCGCCGCCCCTAGACAGGAGAACAACACACTATACACGCTTCAACGCTACAATCTGACCAGCACAGCTCAATCCTGTGGCGCAACCACACAGGTACCAAGTACTCTGGTGGACCATTCGCACCATTCGCATATATACACTCACATCACATGTATCACATGCATTTCAATCAGTGATTGCGTAAGAACGCTTGAAACCCATTGTCTGGTGTCGGAATAGTAGGACAAGACCACCAAGATCATTTTTATCTCATTTGCGAAATTTTCATGTTTCCGACTCTCCAGACCCTGAGTTAGGGGTACTACCCCTATATAACATGGCGAGTAAGAGCAGGTGTAAATAGTAAAATTTTAATTTCGATGTACATCTACATGTTATACATCATTTAATAGCACTTCATTAGATAATTTGCACAAAGGAAACCCCTTCGAAAAATATTAATCCATTCAAAAGTTATGAACAATGAAATAATAGTTTCAAGACAAGTGATTCAGATGCCTCTTAAAATAATTTCATATTGTATGGTTGATCACAGTTCAACATTGTAGTTATATAATATACCCTTGTGGGTCAGGGTAATTTTACATTACTTCTCAGGAGAATCAGACACCATCCACACTTTCATATGACAATGCAAACAGTACAGTTCAATCTCGTTTAATAGGAGAGAAAGACATCGCCAAGCCCAGGCTTAACCTGAGCAGTATAGCTCAATCCCGCCGCCCCTAGACAGGAGAACAACACACTATACACGCTTCAACGCTACAATCTGACCAGCACAGCTGAATCCTGTGGCACAACCACACAGGTACCAAGTACTCTGGTGGACCATTCGCACCATTCGCATATATACACTCACATCACATGTATCACATGTATTTCAATCAGTGATTGCGTAAGAACGCTTGAAATTCATTGTCTGGTGTCGGAATAGTAGGACAAGACCACCAAGATCATTTTTATCTCATTTGCGAAATTTTCATGTTTCCGACTCTCCAGACCCTGAGTTAGGGGTACTACCCCAATATAACAAGGCGAGTAAGAACAGCCAGACATCGCCTTGCTCAGGCTTAACCCGAGCAGTATAGCTCAATCCCGCCGCCCCTAGACAGGAGAACAACACACTATACACGCTTCAACGCTACAATCTGACCAGCACAGCTCAATCCTGTGGCGCAACCACACAGGTACCAAGTACTCTGGTGGACCATTCGCACCATTCGTATATATACACTCACATCACATGTATCACATGCATTTCAATCAGTGATTGCGTAAGAACGCTTGAAACCCATTGTCTGGTGTCGGAATAGTAGGACAAGACCACCAAGATCATTTTTATCTCATTTGCGAAGTTTTCATGTTTCCGACTCTCCAGACCCTGAGTTAGGGGTACTACCCCTATATAACATGGCGAGTAAGAGCAGGTGTAAATAGTAAAATTTTAATTTCGATGTACATCTACATGTTATACATCATTTAATAGCACTTCATTAGATAATTTGCACAAAGGAAACCCCTTCGAAAAATATTAATCCATTCAAAAGTTATGAACAATGAAGTAATAGTTTCAAGACAAGTGATTCAGATGCCTCTTAAAGTAATTTCATATTGTATGGTTGATCACAGTTTAACATTGTAGTTATATAATATACCCTTGTGGGTCAGGGTAATTTTACATTACTTCTCAGGAGAATCAGACACCATCCACACTTTCATATGACAATGCAAACAGTACAGTTCAATCTCGTTTAATTGGAGAGTCAGACATCGCCTTGCTCAGGCTTAACCCGAGCAGTATAGCTCAATCCCGCCGCCCCTAGACAGGAGAACAACACACTATACACGCTTCAACGCTACAATCTGACCAGCACAGCTGAATCCTGTGGCGCAACCACACAGGTACCAAGTACTCTGGTGGACCATTCGCACCATTCGTATATATACACTCACATCACATGTATCACATGTATTTCAATCAGTGATTGCGTAAGAACGCTTGAATCCCATGTCCATTCAGAAGTGCTCATTACCTTGAATGGTAAGATAGGACAAATCAGAAAATCTAAATCAATGCGATACAAAATGGGTCCTATTATGTCAATGTCAAATAATATGTGACAAAGTAGTTCATTCAAACAGTTAAAATAACGTTTACAGATGCACGAAATCAGCCAATGATAAAATAGAAGACGAACATGTCATTGTACAGCCAAGCAACTTACATTCGCTTGGCTTTGTATAAATTTTATTTTGTTGAGATTTTTAATAAATTGATCTCACAGTCATTATCCTTTGATTAATGATAATGATTTATGAAAACAACCAATAAACTGACATGATATTGAAATGAGCTTCTGAAATATAGGTCTGTGCATCAGGAAAATAATCTTCATCTACTAACAGTGCTTCACTCCTTCTTTGTATGGAGTTATGTCGGTGTAAGGATAGTGACAGAAGGTTGAAATGATTCGGTGTGAAGTGTCCAGTTGTAATCATTTTATGAATCATTCGAATGATGTGCATGAAATTTATGATGGAAGAACAAACGTGATTTAGTGCAGTTTATATTGATAATGACTATGATATGATTTTGATTATTTAACACGATGGTTTTGCCAAGACATTCTGGGAACACAATGATGCGAAGGAAATTTGTTCTGTGAAATTATTATTAAGCACAACAAAAGTATTAATAATAATTATTATTATTATGTTCATTGATACAGCGTCAGTATTAATGACATCGATTGAAATATGTGTATGAATTCAAGTATGTTTGTGTGTAAAGTGACACATACACAAGGCAAAGTATTCTTGATCATTAAATTTAGGTGTGTGAACATGTGCCGTAATCGTTGAATATTGATTGAAAATAGATGACGTGATTAGATTGACGCCATCTGATTAAAAAGAGGTTAAATGAAATTAGAAATATCACTTGACCTGAAATTCGTCCCAAATTTGCAGCAGAATGGAAATAAATTTCTCCGTGAAGAAGAAATCGTGGATGAATATTGAACTAGTGTGTCAGCTATGACTGTCTCAACAACTCCAAATGCATTGAAGATGTCACAGTTATTTGAGGTTTGATATGCTTTACCTTCTACCATAAATCGTACTCACTTAGTAAAATCAAAAGTAAGAATCGGTGATGTTCAGAGATATATTTACCAGGCTATAAATATAACAAGAATTGACTGATCTGGGCTGTCTAGTGTTCTTAGGAGACGTTGAACATGGCATTCCCACTCGTGATCTTGTGCGGATGCATGATCGACCGCCTCCAGCTATGTGAGTCCATTGAAACTAATGTGGTTGGCATACAATAAGATACTACTTAACCAGATGTTAGCATTCTCATGAAAAAATTAAAAATTTTCATCTATAATTATTCAATAATTAATAAGTGGATTATTATGTAGTGAAAACCACTAAATATTCTTATTCAGAATACTAATAACAGTTAAGGGATCATAGCAGCTGATAAACTGACTATTCTCAATTCAAGCTTAGTCTATAACTTAACGTATAAATCATCGAACATCAGCGATATGTGTCCACTGATGTCAGCAGATATAAGTAGTATATATCATGAATCGAAAGTGAACTGCTTGATGTCAGAGGCTTAAGAAGATCGAAAAAGAAGATGATGAGAACAAGAAGAGAGAACCATTGACGTGGAAAAGAAGAAACATTCAAGTCTTAGACAATTGATTGACATTTCCCTGTCTGCACCACGCGTCTTATCGCTTCGTTCACTTCTCTTCGTTTGTTTGTTCGTTTGTTTTGCTCAAAGACTATACAATATATAGGTATTTGAGATTCATTCATGTATTCATTTCCGTTATTCACCAACGTGGAATATGTTGATAATCATGAACGTAGATAGCCGACAATTTATATTTTGATAGCAATCATACAATATTGATCACTCGTCTGATCTGACTTCAGTAACATCCCGGGTCCATAAAGTCTGTTAATACATTTAATAAATATTGAGAAGACTGGTCAAAGATTTCTAGATTGTTTTTGTTGTTAAACAGATATATCCTTCTGTTGGACAAATTGAAGGGTTGTTCTTGCTGAAACTCGAACTCAGTGCAAATGACTTGAAACTATAATGCCCCAAACATTAACTCAATGGGTCTAGGTAGGTACACTTTTGTTGATCAGTTGTGATCGCATTCGTTTTACTCGATAGATTCTGACTGTTTGAAGTTCATGACATACATAATGTGAATGCTCAAACCAATGCAAATCATCTTATCTTCAATTACCAGGTTATTTGCTCTCCTATCACAATCGCTTTATGGACGACGCGTTAAATAACTCAGATTTGCTCATACTATGACCTGTGTGTCTACAAAATATTAAGCTGCTTTACGTCATTATTCCATTCAAGCAAAAGCTTATGTGAATATTTTTTGAAGAAATTCGAATGTTCTATTCTTTATTACTGACATATCCATGTCTATAAGCTGGTAGATACCTCTATTACCACAATAGGAATACACAAAGAAAAGACGCCCGATTAGTCTCCAGATAAAATGTTCAATAATTTATTCTCTTAAATACACCTCTTTAATTACCGATCAAATACCTAATTTCAAACAATTCATTGTACGATGCTGTGGAAGAGCAATGACTAACCAGTCACATTCTGTTCACACTAATGGACAGTGATCAATGACTATCTGAATCGAATAATATCCATCTAAATGTAATATCTGATTGACAATTTACACTCTCTCTCTCCTATTCCAAGTGCTTGGTTATTATTAGTTCATGATAATTCACAAAATATTCCATTGTTTAACAAAAAGATATCGAAATCTACATACTGATTGACAATACATTATTACTTATCATAAACAATGATTATTATACATACAATCAGTTCATAAATATATCCCTATTCCCGTTTGTGACTATTTGTACTCTGTAATGAAGAATGAGTGATATTGGCAGTAAGAAAATGTATCACCTTTTGAAAAGTAACAAAGCACACAGAATCGATACCATGAAGTGCCCTAATAGTGAGTCACATTGGATGGCAATTATTCTTAGAGTTCCAATGAAAAGCATTGATCAAAACAGTGTTGAATCACATCCAATATATGACGTATATCACCAATCGCAATGAATGATATCTCAGATTTAAGAATGTAAGCTATTTGATTCATTCAAACTCAATAGTTTGGATGTTGAAATCTCGATTTCAGTGCAGAAAATTTCCAATTCAATCTATAGTTGAATTGTAGAAGCGTATTGCTAAGCAACTGTTTCATAGAACAAAACAACCACCCTGTTTTTTTTGTTTCATGAAGTAGTCAGTGTCAACAATTTGCACAATCAACCATGATCACCTAAAAATGTCTCTTTATAACTACATTGGGGAGAACTCAGTCCACCAATGATTTCACTAGATGATCATCAATATCTTACCGACAAGTTTCGATAAACATAAGCCATATCGCCTACTAAGTATTATAGTTAATTAACAAGTCAGATTAACAAATGAGGTGTGGCAATGGATAAATAAACTTTTTTCGTCACTGTGGACGACTTATTGATTATAAATCATGATGAAGTCATAGAAAAGCTCAACTGTCGTCACTCTCCAAGATAGTATCATTAGCCCGTTTTCTTGATTTAAATTGCAAGCCCGAATTCATTGACTCTTGTTTTGTAAATCTCTTCAAGCGCTTTTCCGTACAAAAACACCACACTTCTGTTCACTACATAGTAGTTTCAAGTATTTTCAAACGTCTTCAAGATTCATTTTGCATAACGAATGATTCAATGTTCTAATAACAAAATCTATCTTATTTAGTTATAAACATCGTCTGAGGTTTTATTTCGTGGTTTCAATTTACAGTATTATTTCTTCTTGTGTTGTTTATGTGGTCGTTTTTCAAATGCTACATTTGAAAGACCATTTCATCTGTAAATAGACCCCTTAATTTATTTCCGATGGTCGTTGATCTTCTCTGATTGACACAGATGTCCAATGTTTTGTGATTTCGAATAAACATCATTGTTTAGATAAGCAAGATATAGGGCACGTATCTGTACAAACGACATGTGGATTAACAACAGAAATCACTAGTTCTTATAGTGCATCTTTTTCTACTGAGTTTCAGAAATATCAGGAATCAATACTGAAACTAAAGAAAATAATTTTTCTAATAGTTTACTTTACGATCGCATTGGTTAATTCAATATCTTCTAGATAGTTGAAAAATAAATACATTGAAAAAACATGTTCAATGTTACTATGGATAGCATTTGTTATTGATTTAATCTCCATGCTCAAATACCAAGTTGTTGTCAACCTGAAATCGACAGAAAGAATATCACTTCGTATTTGTTGCAGTGATTATTGAAATTTCTCGCAATAGAAGTATTCTCGAATTTCCAGGAACATGCGAGGGCTTCACAAATTTTCTAACAACTTAATATCTTGTGTACATAAATGAACTTTTAGGGTTGTAGATCATCAACGTTGACGGTCTTTGTCGAATGATTGGAGGCCTACTCGATTTAGACGGGAACGGTGTCACAAATAAGTTATCTTCGATGTCACACTTCGTGATAATCACCTTACGTGAATTACCTCATCGACGCATCAATGGATCATGGATGCTCTGTAGGCTGTACAACACAAAGGACGTTGTTACAAATCATCCGACAGTTGAGTCACTGAATATCGAACAGATCATCGATCTCCGTCAAGGTCAACGTCAAGCAACACGCATCAGTCAATCATACGCCATGGACTGGCCCATGCGGCAGTGGTTCTACTTTCGCTCGTATTTACGTTAACCAATATATTCTTGTAATAACGGCCTTTGTGTTGAAAAGTCTACAGAGCATCCATGATCCATAGATGCGTCGATGGGGCAATTCACGTAAGGTGCTTAGCACGAGATGTGACTTCGAATATAGCTTATTCGTTACACCGTTCCCGTAGAACTCGAGTAGGCCTCCAATAATTCGACATAGATCAACAACGTTTATCATTTACACTGGTGAGCAAAGCTTCATATAACTCAATCTATCATTATGATCTTTTGTTAGTTCCAATCTATACTGCAATGTTAAACTGTGATCAACCATACAATATGAAATTATTTTAAGAGGCATCAGAATCACTTGTCTTGAAACTATTCTTACAATGTTCATAATTATTGAATAGACTAATATATTTCGAAGGGGTTTATTTTTAACAAATTATTTAATGAAGTGCTATTAAGTGATGTATAACATGCAGATGTAAATCGAAATAAAAATTTCACTATTTACATCTGCTCTTATTCGACATATTATACACGGGCAATACGCTTATAATATACAATTGTGGGTCAGGGTAATTTTACATTATTTCTCAGGAGAATCAGACACCATTCACACTTTCATATGACAATGCAAACAGTACAGTTCAATCTCATTTAACAGGAGCACCACAGGTTAATCCTGTGGCACAACCACACAGGTACCAAGTACTCTGGTGGACCATTCGCACCATTCGTATACATACACTCACATCACATGTATCACATGTATTTCAATCAGTGATTGCGTAAGAACGCTTGAAACCCATTGTCTGGTGTCGGAATAGTAGGACAAGACCACCAAGATCATTTTTATCTCATTTGCGAAATTTTCATGTTTCCGACTCTCCAGACCCTGAGTTAGGGGTACTACCCCTATATAACATGGCGAGTAAGAGCAGGTGTAAATAGTAAAATTTTAATTTCGATGTACATCTACATGTTATACATCATTTAATAGCACTTCATTAGATAATTTGCACAAAGGAAACCCCTTCGAAAAATATTAATCCATTCAAAAGTTATGAACAATGAAATAATAGTTTCAAGACAAGTGATTCAGATGCCTCTTAAAATAATTTCATATTGTATGGTTGATCACAGTTCAACATTGTAGTTATATAATATACCCTTGTGGGTCAGGGTAATTTTACATTACTTCTCAGGAGAATCAGACACCATCCACACTTTCATATGACAATGCAAACAGTACAGTTCAATCTCGTTTAATAGGAGAGAAAGACATCGGCTAGCTCAGGCTTAACCCGAGCAGTATAGCTCAATCCCGCCGCCCCTAGACAGGAGAACAACACACTATACACGCTTCAACGCTACAATCTGACCTCCACAGGTTAATCCTGTGGCACAACCACACAGGTACCAAGTACTCTGGTGGACCATTCGCACCATTCGTATACATACACTCACATCACATGTATCACATGTATTTCAATCAGTGATTGCGTAAGAACGCTTGAAACCCATTGTCTGGTGTCGGAATAGTAGGACAAGACCACCAAGATCATTTTTATCTCATTTTGCGAAATTTTCATGTTTCCGACTCTCCAGACCGTGAGTTAGGGGTACTACCCCTATATAACATGGCGAGTAAGAGCAGGTGTAAATAGTAAAATTTTAATTTCGATGTACATCTACATGTTATACATCATTTAATAGCACTTCATTAGATAATTTGCACAAAGGAAACCCCTTCGAAAAATATTAATCCATTCAAAAGTTATGAACAATGAAATAATAGTTTCAAGACAAGTGATTCAGATGCCTCTTAAAATAATTTCATATTGTATGGTTGATCACAGTTCAACATTGTAGTTATATAACATACCCTTGTGGGTCAGGGTAATTTTACATTACTTCTCAGGAGAATCAGACACCATCCACACTTTCATATGACAATGCAAACAGTACAGTTCAATCTCGTTTAATAGGAGAGTCAGACATCGCCTAGCTCAGGCTTAACCCGAGCAGTATAGCTCAATCCCGCCGCCCCTAGACAGGAGAACAACACACTATACACGCTCAACGCTACAATCTGACTAGCACAGCTCAATCCTGTGGCGCAACCACATAGGTACCAAGTACTGTAAAGGACCATTCGCACCATTCGCATATGGAACTCACATCACATGTATCACATTCTTTCAATCAGTGATTGCGTAAGAACGCTTGAAATTCATTGTCTGGTGTCGGAATAGTAGGACAAGACCACCAAGATCATTTTTATCTCATTTGCGAAATTTTCATGTTTCCGACTCTCCAGACCCTGAGTTAGGGGTACTACCCCAATATAACAAGGCGAGTAAGAACAGCCAGACATCGCCTTGCTCAGGCTTAACCCGAGCAGTATAGCTCAATCTCGCCGCCCCTAGACAGGAGAACAACACACTATACACGCTTCAACGCTACAATCTGACCAGCACAGCTCAATCCTGTGGCACAACCACACAGGTACCAAGTACTCTGGTGGACCATTCGCACCATTCCTATATATACACTCACATCACATGTATCACATGTATTTCAATCAGTGATTGCGTAAGAACGCTTGAAACCCATTGTCTGGTGTCGGAATAGTAGGACAAGACCACCAAGATCATTTTTATCTCATTTGCGAAGTTTTCATGTTTCCGACTCTCCAGACCGTGAGTTAGGGGTACTACCCCTATATAACATGGCGAGTAAGAGCAGGTGTAAATAGTAAAATTTTAATTTCGATGTACATCTACATGTTATACATCATTTAATAGCACTTCATTAGATAATTTGCACAAAGGAAACCCCTTCGAAAAATATTAATCCATTCAAAAGTTATGAACAATGAAATAATAGTTTCAAGACAAGTGATTCAGATGCCTCTTAAAATAATTTCATATTGTATGGTTGATCACAGTTCAACATTGTAGTTATATAATATACCCTTGTGGGTCAGGGTAATTTTACATTACTTCTCAGGAGAATCAGACACCATCCACACTTTCATATGACAATGCAAACAGTACAGTTCAATCTCGTTTAATAGGAGAGTCACAGGTTAATCCTGTGGCACAACCACACAGGTACCAAGTACTCTGGTGGACCATTCGCACCATTCGTATACATACACTCACATCACATGTATCACATGTATTTCAATCAGTGATTGCGTAAGAACGCTTGAAACCCAATGTCTGGTGTCGGAATAGTAGGACAAGACCACCAAGATCATTTTTATCTCATTTGCGAAATTTTCATGTTTCCGACTCTCCAGACCCTGAGTTAGGGTACTACCCCTATGTAACATGGCGAGTAAGAGCAGGTGTAAATAGTAAAGATTTAATTTCGATGTACATCTACATGTTATACATCATTTAATAGCACTTCATTAGATAATTTGCACAAAGGAAACCCCTTTCGAAAAATATTACTCTATTCAAAAGTTATGAACAATGAAATAATAGTTTCAAGACAAGTGATTCAGATGCCTCTTAAAATAATTTCATATTGTATGGTTGATCACAGTTCAACATTGTAGTTATATAATATACCCTTGTGGGTCAGGGTAATTTTACATTACTTCTCAGGAGAATCAGACACCATCCACACTTTCATATGACAATGCAAACAGTACAGTTCAATCTCGTTTAATAGGAGAGTCAGACATCGCCTTGCTCAGGCTTAACCCGAGCAGTATAGCTCAATCCCGCCGCCCCTAGACAGGAGAACAACACACTATACACGCTTCAACGCTACAATCTGACCAGCACAGCTGAATCCTGTGGCACAACCACACAGGTACCAAGTACTCTGGTGGACCATTCGCACCATTCGCATATATACACTCACATCACATGTATCACATGCATTTCAATCAGTGATTGCGTAAGAACGCTTGAAACCCATTGTCTGGTGTCGGAATAGTAGGACAAGACCACCAAGATCATTTTTATCTCATTTGCGAAATTTTCATGTTTCCGATTCTCCAGACCCTGAGTTAGGGGTACTACCCCTATATAACATGGCGAGTAAGAGCAGGTGTAAATAGTAAAATTTTAATTTCGATGTACATCTACATGTTATACATCATTTAATAGCACTTCATTAGATAATTTGCACAAAGGAAACCCCTTCGAAAAATATTAATCCATTCAAAAGTTATGAACAATGAAGTAATAGTTTCAAGACAAGTGATTCAGATGCCTCTTAAAATAATTTCATATTGTATGGTTGATCACAGTTTAACATTGTAGTTATATAATATACCCTTGTGGGTCAGGGTAATTTTACATTACTTCTCAGGAGAATCAGACACCATCCACACTTTCATATGACAATGCAAACAGTACAGTTCAATCTCGTTTAATAGGAGAGAAAGACATCGCCTTGCTCAGGCTTAACCCGAGCAGTATAGCTCAATCCCGCCGCCCCTAGACAGGAGAACAACACACTATACACGCTTCAACGCTACAATCTGACCAGCACAGCTCAATCCTGTGGCACAACCACACAGGTACCAAGTACTCTGGTGGACCATTCGCACCATTCGCTCTAATGTCATTCTTTCCAGTGTAATATCGGAAGCCAAGGATCGTACACCTGATTCTATTGTGAAGGCTCATAAAATCACTGCTAAACCTAAAAAGAATATATCAATTAAAAAGAAAGTAAATAAAAAACCTTTTAGTTCCAAACCGGTTACCAAAAATATTTCAACGGCTTTACCAAACAAAAGTATAATTTCTGAAACTATGCTTAACCCTACTCATCGTAAGGGAGGTTATAAGGACACGTTTCGTTCAAACGTTACACAAGAAGGCCACTACAACCATCATGGAAGCAGGCCTACTATTAGACAGACGGCAATAAACCAACGTGCCCCATGGTTTCCCCCATATGTAATAAATAATAAACCTGCAAGATGTAACTCTTATCATCACTCTCGCAGTGGAGAAGATGGTATACTAGGTTATGCACCATCAACGCAACCCCAACATGTGGGCACCTGTCTTAATTGTCCACCAAAACAAATACAACAAATTATTCAACCTTACCAAAATAAGGATTTTTTTTTCGGCCTCCAGAGATCCCTTGTTCCACTAGCACTACAATTCGCTCATGCTATAGCCCATGCGATCCAGCAAACACATTGAACCATAGTCTAGGCATAGCTAGAACTCATACCTTCGATAAGGATGCTCTCGGTTTCTTTACACTACACACTCCCTTTTTAAACTTATTACTTATTAACGCACGTTCACTTCTGAACAAAATTTCAGCCTTGAGAACCTTAGCCTTTCTAGCCAAGCCTTCTTTTATACTTATCACTGAAACGTGGTGTTATCCAGCAGTGGCCGATTCCGAATTAAATATCCAAAACTATCGACTCTATCGCTGTGACAGAGAAACTAAGCGAGGAGGCGGTTGTCTTATATTTGCTTTGGATACCTTAACAACTAATAAAGTTGAAGATAGTATCTTGAATATTTTACCAGAATCGATCTGGATATCAATCAATACCCTAAACCATAGTCTACTCCTAGGTTGTATATATAGAGCTCCTGATAGTACTGATAATTTGAATGATTGTATTATCAATGCATTTATACACGCATCTACTCTAAACTTCAGCGCTAAGATTATCACTGGTGATTTCAATTATCCTGGGATTAACTGGAGTACCGGTAGTTGTCAGTCTAGCAATGATGAATTTTTATCAATCCTTAATCTGTACTGCTGGTCACAGTGGGTTCGTACCCCAACAAGGGGTGATAATACACTTGATCTAATATTTAGTAGAGATATCATTCCCCTATCTGTACAAGTATACAACGAGTTTGAAAGCAGTGATCATAGGATAGTAACTTGTGCTCTCCCCATCTATCCCTCCTACAACCGACCAATTCAAAGAACCTGCAATTATAGAGAC
>NW_017386064.1:0-27945 GCF_000237925.1 Schistosoma mansoni
GACTGGTAGGTCCTGGGTTCGAATCTCGCGAATGCTGGATCGTGGATGCGCACTGCTGAGGAGTCTCATAATAGGACGAAACGGCCATCCAGTGCTTCCAGGTTTTCCATGGTGGTCTAGCTTCAATTGACTCATGATCTCAACTCTATAAAATTACTAAAATCTCCACAAAACCCCTTCTGATATATAGTATTTCTTTATGTCTTAATAATGAACACCAATTCAACGTTTGCTTGCCGGGAGTTGATCGTTCTAAGTATGTTATCCATGATAAACAACTTTGAAGTTCGCATAGAAAATATATCAAGTTAATAATAGCAGACATTAAATAGCAAATTTAGCGACCAGTTACTCATTGAAGATAGAATTTCAGATGAAAGCATTTCTACATTTTGATATAATTACCTCACATATTATTCGACATTAGAAATTGTTATGTCTAGAGCTTTGATTCTTGCGAACCCGCAAAGTCGCAAGAGAGAAGACAGAAGACTAGTAAGTAGGAATTTTATTCCCCAAAACAGTGTCAAATATAGTACAAAAATCTCATGTATTATAGTCTTTTGGCTGAAATTAAATCACCATTTCGGACAGTCAATAGGCACATAGGGGGTCATTCTTGTTCATCCAATAGGGAGGCTACACGTCGACATTCTAGAATGTTCCCCTAGTGGTAATTGGATGGAATGTCTTCGGCTCTTTCTGAGCTTCTTGAGGCTTCCTTGAGTTTGCCAACGAGCCATCCTTACAAAAACAGACATATCAACTTATTATCTATTTAACATAAGACTTCGTAATTTCAGACAGAATGAACATTGAGTAGATTATTTATGATTATAAAAGTAGTCATTTATGTATCGCTTCCTCATGCTCTCTTTTCTTTCGTCTCATACGCCTGCTACTCCAAATGGAGCATAGGATGCCGACCAGCACTCTGCAAACCACTCTGTCCTGGGCCTTTTTTATAGTTCTGTCCAATTTTTGCTCATTCTTCTCATGTTTGTCTCCATTTCTCGGTGTGATGTGTGCTTTGGTCTTCCTATTCCTTTTTGGCCTTCAGGATTCCAGGTGAGGGCTTGCCTTGTGACGCAGTTGGGTGATTTCCTCAATACGGTCCTATCCACTTCCAACGCTTTTTCCTGATTTCTTGCTCCGCTGGAATCTCGTTTGTTCTCTCCCATAGTAGCTTGTTGCTGATAGTGTCTGGCCAACAGATGCGAAGTATTTTGTATAGACAGCTGTTAAATAACACTTGTATCTTCTGGATGATGGCTTTCGTAGTTCTCCAAGTTTCCACTGTCTCGACATTTGTATTGGAAATTCTGATCTTGGTGTTGGTTGACAATTGTTTTGAGTTCCAGATGTTCTTAAAGTGTAGATATGCTGCCCTTACTTTGCTGATCCGCACCTTCACACCTGCATCAGATCCTCTGTGTTAATCAATGATGCTGCCCAGATATGTAAAGGTTTTACATCCTCCTAAGCTTCTCCGTCAGGTGTGATCTGATTGATGCATGTTGTGTTGTTTCGGAGAGTCTGGCTTCGTCCTTTGTGTGTGTTGAGACCTACTGCTGCTGAGGCTGCTGCTACACTGGTCGTCTTCTCCTGCATTTGTTGTTGTGTGTGTTGGAGGAGCCATATCATCTGCGAAGTCTAGATCGTTCATCTGCATCCTATCTGTCCACTCTATCCCATGCTTCCCCCAGATGTTGTTTTCTTCATGATCCAGTTGATCACCAGGAGAAAGAGAAAAGGTGAAAGTAAGCAACGTTTTCTCACGCTAAATCATGAAAAACTTAAAATTCAATCTTTTCCAATTCGTTAGAATTCTACATACATATTAGTGTTGTCATCTTGATTTTAAATAAAAAAGGAGAGTACATTGTTATTCTGGTACAGTGTAAAAGCCTACTGATGTTTTAGAAACCTACATGAGATGACGATTATTGAATCTATTATTCCATTTTATTTACAAACTACATGCTTTCATGTAACTTGAAAGAGGTAAATCTAATAAATAATTACTTAAGGCAAAAGGGAGGTTAAAAGCTTCAATTACAAATATGATGCTTCTGTGATTGGCTTCCTTTTCGTAAATAACAAAATGGAAATATTGAAATCTATCAAAATAAAATACATCACGTGGCTTGAATACCATTAGAACACTCTCATAAAGGAGTGTTTTGGGGATCAGACATAACTGAAGAACTGTTTCCATTTATAAGTAGATTGCCAGGCCCTATCCTCTTTTATAATAATGCACATGACTCTATATATTTTACATGTTATAAACTATGGTCATTTTTACACTTCTATTTTGTTTCTTTTCCTTATTCACTCACAGTTATGATGCCACTTCTTCTATTCATCTACGGTCGGTTCTTCAATGATGCGATCAGAATACAAATTCCATACGTCCAAATTTTCTTGCAGTTGTTACAGATAGCAATACCAGCATTAATAGGTTTAGGTCTACGTATATGGAAACCGAATTTAGCTATGAAATTAGCTAAACTAGCCGGTCCAGTTTTTAAATTTAAAATAGTATTCTTTTTAACTGTTGGTGTTTACGTTAATTGGTCATTGTTTCGCCTATTGGGTGCTTATCCTTTACTTATTATTATATGTGCATTGTTACCTTGGCTTGGGTTTTGTATCGGTTCATTATTCGTATTTATTTTACGACAACCATGTCAATCAATTATTACGGTTGCTTTAGAGACTGGTGTACAAAATATTGGTATTGCAATTCTTGTCCTATTATATGTTATGCCCAAACCAACTGGTGAATTGGGCGCTATTATGCCAATTGCTGTTGCTCAATTAACGCCTATACCGTTGTATTTAATATACTCATCCATATTAATTAAACGTAAATGCTGTAAACAGCAGAAAATATCTAATAAAATCGAAACACCTGTTACTACAGAGATGAGTAACAATTGTAATCATGACCTAACGAAGACAGAAAATGATACCAATGTACCACAAACAAAAGTACCGTGGACAGGAGTAACGACAACTGTTAGTGACATTGAAACTCATTAAACAATATAAGATAGCGTTTTATAAAATCATTTTCATGTTGTTGTTTATGAATTGTTCTTTATAGAATTCTGGTATTTGCTATACCAGATGTGTAGATCACTGACGTAGGAAATCTGTATCGATGTATCAATAAGTATTTGATTTAAGCTAAAGAGTTATTGTGAGAGATGTGCAGCATAATGTACCCACTCATGATCTAGTGCAAATGGGTGACCGAGCGCCTTCAATTGGGGTGTGTCGGGTAGAAATAATGAGGTCAGCATCAATTTTGAAGACTTACACAAATATTTACTTTGGAAATTCATTTACCGCATAAGCCCAACCCCCCTAGTGGGGTAGTGATGTCCCTAAGACGTGACCAGCCAGAAGTTCAAATCCAACGAGTGTGTCGTTGATAAACACGATCCTGACAGCTTGCTACGTCTAACAGCGTCTGATCGTCTTTTCATACTCTAAGAAGCCATGTAGTACATGAAAAAAGTAGAAATTGTTCAGCGAAGATTTCGGTTCACCGAGTTTGTCTTGTAGGGTCGATGAAATGTCACTGAATATCGAACAGATCATCGATCCCTGTCAAGGTCAAGGATAGTCAACGCGCATCAATCAATCATATGCCATGGACTGGCCCACGCGGCAGTGGTTGTTCTTTCACTTCTGTACTTTCGTGGTTGTACCTTAACTAATATATCCTTGTAATAACATCCTTTGTGTTGTACAGTCTCCATAGCGTTCATAGTCCCTTGTTACGTCGATGGGGGCAATCCACGTAAGGTGCTGGTCGCGAGGTGTGACTTCAGCGTTAGTTGGTTCGTCACCATTCTCGTCTAACTCTAGTAGGCCCCCAATCATTTCGACATAGACCATCAACGTAGATGATCTTACAGTCTGCTAGTTTTCGTCTTTCCCAGGACCATTGGAAAAGTCAGTCAGCTACATCGTTGGACCAGGCACATATATGCATCGGTCAAAGTTGCCAAACCTCATTAGCACAATAAGATGAACAATAAATTCATAGGAACAGTTACTTCAATGGTTACATATAAAGATATAATAGAGGAAGTTAGAATTCGTTGGTAGACAGAAAGAAAGCAACGCCAACCTCATAGTTTAAGGGAAGATGGAGAGTGTATACACCTACTCCATCGTGATTGATTCTGAGCTATGTCACCTGGAATCTCCAACCATTGGTTACGATAGTCACGCTGAACCCAACCAAGTAATCTGAATCTATCAGCATTGCTCAGAATAGAAGTTAGTGACTTCAAGCACTGATGCCACATTTTGGCTTGGTCACCTTTGACTTTCTTCCAACCATTCGCAACACTAGTCAGAATAGCTCGTCGTGGTAATCGGTGTCCAATAATACGTAATATGTGGTCCAACCATCTCAGTCGATTAAGATCCAAAACTTTATCAACTGATTTACCATCATTCCGTAATATCCTTCGTCTAACCTCACTATTACTTATCCGGTGATCCCAACAGATGCGAGCAATATTCCTAAGACATCTGTGGTTAAATACTTGTAACTTACGAGTATCTTCTGCTCTTAATGGCCACGTTTCGCGGCCATAAAGTAGGACAGGGCGAGCTGCTGTGCAATATACTCGTCCCTTAATTGATAGACGGATATCTCACATTTGCCATAGATGGCAAAGGTCAAACGAGCTTTTTGAATCCATGCACAGATTTCGTCAGACACCAACTCATCAGACTTCCAAGATAAGTGGAGTTGTCGACGCGTCCGACTACTTCACTCCTTGTCCTTAGTTCAATTGTTAACGAAGGCCAGTCCTGAAGCGACAATTTGCATTTTAAAAAGAGAAACGAATTCCAAACATCCTGGCATTGTTACTCAGTGCTACTAACATTCTAAATTTCATCAGTGTCTTCACCAAACAGAACCATATCATCTGCATATCCTAAGTCGATAAATGAACCTCTCGGTTGGAGATCAATCACTGGAAAGCCAGTCAACGAGAATGTTATTTCCAGAAGTAGGTCTATGGTGAAGTTAAACAGAAATGGATATAGTGAACAGCCTTGTTGGACACCACTTGAGGTTGCAAAATCAAATGACAATTCACCATAAGTTCTGACTCGATTGGTATTAGTTCATGTCGGAATACACGTGAGTTTACTAAAGCAAGAAAAACGTGCGATAAACCCAGTAGAACTGTATTTATTATTGATTTATTTGAAGGGGCACTGAATACATATGCACCACACAAGTCACTTAGCTTGTGTGTGGGCTGTGTTACTGCCCGGATTCTCAAAGCGAAACAGGTTGTTTTCTTAGGAGGACACACTCGGGGTCTTCGACCCGAAGGTCTGATCCCTAGGGCAGTGGAGCAACATCAGGAGATGCATTCCCATGATGGCCGGTGACCAATAATTGGTCAATACGCCATCTGTTCCTTCAGGATTCTGGAGCTCATGTGCACCGTTGATTTGGAATCAGGGTTTTCTTGCTCCTCTGGGTGAACTTTCCGTGTCCACCGACCTGGTTAAAGCTCCGAACATTCGCTTTCCATCCTCTCAATTTCGTAAACAGCACCCCGCCAAGATAAGGCAGGCGGTAAGAATTTCCTAGCAGTAGCTGTATACGCGTGGCCATGTGAGAGCATATCAAGAGGGATAGCTAAATCCCCCTACCCTGAGTCGTACCATGGCACTAGAGGGCTGTGTATATGTACCATGCTACGGCGAAAATAATTACATACATAAAGAATTTCTGGAAATTTGTTCGTCTTAGATATCTCCAGTCGTCACAACTACAGGGTCAACATTACCTAGCACACTTCACTGTAACGCTGGAATATTTACGTTTCTATCTGCTTTGACAAGAAAACGGTGTTTTGATAGCGCAGAAAATTTACCAACACGATAAAACTTCTAGTACAACGTGATTCAAACATCGTTGTAGAAGACAGTTGTCCACAACGAGCTGTTACCGGAATTGTTCAAGGTTTCATTTATTTTCAGACGTACAGGATATGCTGATAGACTGTTGCATGTATTTCGAGATTATGGCTAAGTGCTATACTACTGGCGTGGGTAAATTAAGGCTCAGGGAATTCCACATTGAAAATCTCACATTACCCAACCAAAAAATGATTAGGATGATGGAGAAGTCAATATTTCTGCTCAACTCGTCGATAACCTTCCGGAATCCCACAGTATGTTTGACGTGACTGTGATTGCTACTCCAACGAAAGTTGATGAATGGGTACAGGTCGTAAACAAGAAACGACATAACTATATAAAATAGAATTCAACTCGTCAAAAAGAAGTCATGAAATCAAAGACCGACCACTGTGAAAGGTCAGTTATTTTTCATAGAACTGAGGACAGTGAATCTAAAACTCTTTTTGAGCATGACATTGGGTTTATAAAATAGCTACTCAATCAGCTTATGCCACAAGATATCTCCGGAGTCACTTGCTGTAGGTGTATAGACTGGGTGGCTAAACGATATCAAAACCAAATCAAACTGGGCTTGTTCACTTACTTCCTTACGCCTGTTAATCCTCGTGGATGAGCATGGACCGCACACTAGTTTTCTCCATCCAACCCTGTCCTGGGCAATCCTTTCCAGTTCATTCCACTTAACATTCCTCTTCTTGATATCTACTTCTATTTCCTGACGTAATGTATTCTTTGGCTGTCTCGACATCTGAAAGCCGAAGAATTCCTTGTGGACAACATATCAATTCTGGATCCCTTGGAGAAAAGCAACCACGCTATTGTGGCCTTCAGTTTTGCTAGCAAAACTGTTGGGCAGAATACAAACGAAATGATAACAGGCAATACCAACATATAGGGAACATATGCACGAAGGCAATGAGAGAAGACAGGCTTCAGCACCAGATAAAGCTTATTGATAAATTTGTTTCCATTTCAGAAAGCTTATTCCATTATGCAGCTTCTCCTCGACAAGCCAAAACTGGGGTTTCAAAAACGGCTAGATCCTGATGGCCTGACCAATAACGACGGTGATGCCGCTAACCTTTTGGCTGAATAATACTCTCATTTATTTCAACCGACCCACATCAACTATACTGCTGAAAGCTTTATTCGCGACTGCACAGGGATTTCCGAAGTGAACCTGAGCGCTGATTTGGTGTTCCAGAAACTGAAGCATCTAAGAAAAGACACTTCTCCTGGCCCGGATATGGTTCATTTTGCTATACTGAGGGAAGCAGATTCAGTCCTGGCAAAACCGCTCAACGTGATGTTCTCACACTCGTGAAGTCGAGGCAAACTACCAGAAATTTGGAAGCTGGATAGCATCACATCAATTTTCAAAACAGATCGACTCAGCGAACCTTCAAGCTACCGACCGGTGGCTCTTCTATCTATACATTCAAAAGTTATGGAGTCCCTGATATGAAATTGTATACACGACTATTTATTATCCATAAACGTCTTCTCACCCAAACGGCATGGTTTCAGGAGGGGTCACTCTTGTATAACCAACCTATTAGCTGCCGTGGACAGATGGACAAGCATCCTTGATAGCAAGGGGAAGGTTGACATCATTTACCTTCATTTCTCAAAAGCTTTTGATAGGGTTAACTATATATGCTTTATCAATAAGCTCAGACGATTGGGTATCAAACCACTTTTAATTGACTGGCCCGCCTAATATCTACAAAATCGACATTCTAAGGTCAGGGTCAACTTCATTTTCTCTCAGGCTATGGAATGTCCTAGTGGGGTCCCCTAGGGCTCAATACTAGGACCTCTTTTCTTCTTGATTTATATAAACCATCTTTCATAACATGTGTCGTCTGACTTATAGCTTTTTGCTAATGATGTGAAACTTTGGACAGAGGTCCATTTGTGGCATGTTGTAGACTACAGCTTCAAAATTGAGAACTCCTCTCTAGAGGTATCCCAAGTTGAAAAAGATCTAGGAGTGTTGGTACTCTACGATTTGAAGTCTTACGCTAACTACAACAAAATTGTCTTTCGAGAAAACCTTGAAGCATTGAAGCACATTTTTGGCCAGCTTGACGGAAGAACTTTCTACATAATCTTCAACAGTTTTATTTGTCCCCATTTAGAGTACTGAAACATAGTCTTTCTTCCCTCCCTCCAAAAGGATAAGGACACTTTGGAACGTATCCAACGTCGAGGCACGAAATCAGCTCGGGAACTGAAATTCAGACCTTACGAAGAGCGCCTCCAATCACTTAACCTTTACCCGTTAGAGTATATGCGTCTTAGAGGTGACCTTCTTATGACTTACAGTATCCTTAACACTTCTGGTCATCCCCTTAAACATCTTCTTAAGCTTAGTCACAACACTAACCTAAGAGGTAACACCCAGAAACTGGAGACCAAACATGGCAGAACAGACTGCAGACACAACTTCTACTCCGTAAGAGTTGTCAAATGCTGGAATTCGCTGCCTACTGAGCTAGTCCAAGCGACTTCCCAGCAGTCGGTTAAGAGGAAACGTGACTTATTCTTAAGGACTATGGATAACATATTAACATGATTTACCAAATTCATTTTTTTCCTCTATTATCGTTAATATACCTAGGTTTTTGCCTGGAGGTATTGGTGACCCACTGCTACTAGACACGGAAGCCCGTTAAGCGAAAGCTTCTTCTATTTCGTCCACAACCATTTGAACCATTTCTATTCCATCCACAATCATGTGAGTCCTTCAAGCTGAAACTTGACATTCTGTGAAGCACTCAGGACAGTATTCCACTATATTCTACTGATATTCCTATTTTGCTTGTTGAATTTTGCCGTTAAATGTATGCGTTAAATATATACAATCACTTGACCATTTGAGACAAGTAAATCGCGCGCTTGATGATTTGTTCGATACGGTTAGACTCATGATGAATATTTCTAAGAGGGCTGACAATGGTAGGAGAACTTTGAAAGATCATAGTCCCATCAACAGTGAGTATTCATTCTATATCAAGCAGTTTGCACTCGATAGTGACATCACAAATACCCAAAAAGGATGACATTTGCTAATGAACAACATTAACTGGGCTCACTTACATTACCAACCCAGTTAGCAAAAATGTTTCACCAAACACAATAAAGATGTGAATTGTTGCACGACATAGGTTTGTCACAGTTTGAGTAAAGTATACTTCCCCAGGATCTAAATATGTTGATATGTTGATTTCCACCACTGTAGATCATTTAAAGACCTCGGTCCTTAAATTTAGCTTGTGAGATGACAATAAAGTCGTACAATGTAGCAAAACAATATGGTGTTTTTCTCTTGCTGAATTAAAATGATTGATCGTCTGGATTCAATTATCTAATAGACAAAAAGTAGTCTATGAAAAGCTCGAGACTAGGGTACACCTTGCATTGACACTACCCAACATATGGGTCACTGTTCGATAGTGTTACCCTCTAAAACAACTTCAAAAGGTTCTATGGAGTGTCCTTCGGCTTAACGAAGGGCAGTCAAGGTAATCATACTTTTTAAAAAATAATATCCTAATGTAGGAAGCTAGGCGGTTTCGTGTAGTCACAGTTACATAGTTTCGTTTATAGTTAATCTAGAAAGATATCTTGATAACTATCAAACTTTACGTTCCGCAACTTTTCCCTTTACTTACAATCTTATTTTTCAGCTCGTGAACTTTGGAATCAATAATCCTACCGACTTTACTTTGATTTTTTGTCGCTCCGAGTGTTTTAAGCTATTTATCATTGGCCTCGGGTTCAACAGTAATTTTGGTTGTTGGTCTATATCTCAAATTATCGCGACATATGACTAAGTTTAAGAATTCATTAACAGCAATGGTAGTAGGATACTAGTTTCTCTTACACTACGTCAGTACCATCTCGTCAAATGGTTCTTTATCTCCCACCTGTAGGTAATTCAGCTTAACCTCCTACTCCACATCTTCCCGTATTCTTTACAATTTAAAAACTAAATACTTAACTAAAGTCTCGGTATATAGTTGAATACACCAATAATACTAATTAGAGTTTGTAATTTTATCGTCTTAAATATCTGTTAACTCAACGCTAACTAATCAGGAAGTCGTTTATTTGTAATCCCTCACTTCGCAGGCAGCTTAACTCAATATTTTATAGTGGTTTTTTGAAAGTCACTGTTTCTTTGGTGGTTGCCTTTCATGTTGTTAATTCATGCACAAATAACAGTAATAGGCGATTACCATTTGTTAGCGGCTGAAAAATATCTAGCTTCTTGTTAATTAACCGACCGTATCTAAGGACAGTCGCTTACATTGGTGCAATCGCACTTTTAAAATATTTATTATTATTTATTTGAACACAAATTTCGGTACAAGGGGGCACCAAATGTATATGCGCCGCACAAAAGAATTGTCATTTCATTTAATTGTGTGAGTCAGTCAGTCAGTCACAACGTAGAACTTCGTACGTACGTACATCAGTTCGAGTTGCCATACCACATTAGCACAGAGATGAAGTTGTCGATTCAAATCCCAGTGGTAGAAGTAGTAAGAGTATAAGCATTATGTGAAAGATTAGGGTTTGAAGATGTTATTGAAAGAGTATAATACAGTGAAATAAATTTGAAAAGGGAAAAAGAATAGGGACATGAAGAATTCAGAAGATTAGAATTTGGTAGAACGCAAAGAGTGTATGCACTCTCGCCGTTGCAAACGATTTTGAGCCATGTCATTCAAGGTCTCTAACCATCGGTTTCTATCATCTCGCGAATCCCAACCAGGTAGTCTACACCTATCAGTATGGCTCAGTCCAATTGTCAGTGACTTCATGGATTTGTGCCACGTTTTGGTCTGGTCGCCCCTAGCTTTCTTCCAACCTACTCCTACACCATGGAACATTGCACGTCTGGGCAGTTAGTGGTTGGGCATAAGTAACACGTGTCCCAGTAATCTCAACTGATGAAGTTTCACTACTTCATCAATCGATTTGCCATCCTTACCTAGTACCCGTTTCCTAACAACTGCATTACTTACCCGGTGGTCCCAGGATATATGAACAATGCTTCGAAGACACCTATGATCGAATACTGGTAGCCTACGAATATCCTCTACTCTTACCGGCCATGTTTCACTGCCATAAAGTAGGACGGAAGGAACTACTTCACAGTAAACCCGTCCTTTGGTTGCTAGACGGATATCTCGCCTACGCCATAAATGACGCAAGTTGGCGAAAGCTAGACGAGCCTTCTGTATCCGTGCTGAAATTTCGTCACAAACCAGACTACAAGGGCTGATGAGACTCCCAAGATAAGTGAAGTGGTCTACACGCTCAACTACTTCTCTCCCTATCATTAGTTCAAGTGCGGATGCAACCCAATCCTGAAGTAACATTTTGCACTTCGAGGGAGAGAATCGCGTCCCGAACATGCCTGCATAGTTGCTTGTAGTGGTCAGAAGACTGCATTTTGTCAGCGTCTTCACCAAATAAAACTGTCGTCGGCGTATTCTAAGTCAGCAAGTGAGCCTCCTGGTAAAAGTTCAAATCCTGGAGATTGAGATGATGAAAGTGTTATCTCCAAAAGCATGTCAACGATAAAGTTAAACAAGAATGGCGAGAGTGGACAGCCCTGACGAACACCGCTTGAAGTAATCAATTCTGATGACAGTTCGCCATAGGCTCTAACTCGACCAGTTGTGTTCGAGTAGAGAGCCTTTATGAGGTTAATGTACCTCTTTGGTACTCCTTTCAGTGACAAACACTGCCATAGAACGTCACGATCAATGGAGTCAAATGCGGCCTTAAGGTCAAGAGATACTACGATTGTGGGACGTTTAAATGTGTGTCTATGTTCTAGGACCTGACGTAGAGTGAATATCTGATCTATGCAACCACGTCCAGGTCGAAAACCAGCCTGGTTTTCTCTAGTTTGCTCTTCACAAGCTTTGGTTAGGCATCGAAGTATTATTGAAACTGATATTTTAGACAGTATATTAGTCAAACTAATTACTCTGTGACTGTCACAAGAGGACTTTTATCCTTTCTTATAGACTGGCACAATCAGTGATTGGGACCAGTCAGATGGAATTACGTCCAGTTCCCAGATTCCACCTAAGACCTCAGTCAATATCGCTGCTAGTACTGGATCACCACCCTTAAAAATCTCAGGAGTAAACCTATCAGGGCCTGCTGCTCTCCTTGGCTTCAGATTTCCTATAGCTTTTTCAACCTCGTAGAGAGTTGGAGGACTTACATTAATTTGTCATTCAGGACGACTGGGAATCGTGGGTAACTGAAGTGTGGCTGAAGGCCAGTTAAACTGGTCCCTAAAATAAAACACCCTAAAGTGTTCTAATCCAATCTCCTAGATCGAGAGTGAATGATATGTCCATCTTTATCTGAGATAGTTTCGCTGATTGTTGGGTTCCTAATATTGGTTTCTTTAACAAGTCTGAACAATTGTCTGCTGTTACCCATTGCCACTTCCTTTTCCATCTCTTGCTTTCGCTACCCACCACTGTTCACGATCATTGCGTAGGCTTCTTATTAGCCTGCGCTTAAGCTGACTCCGCTCTTCGTTATGTTCAGAGCCAGGTGGGATGAGTTTTCGACCATCTATCAGTGCGGAAGATGCTGCTGAGATCCAGTGTTTCTCCCTAACCTTATGGTTTACCGTATTGGCAGATATCACTGCTGTTTCCACAGCTTTTCGGATGTCATTCCATGCTGTCTCGGGGTAGGCACAACTTATATGGCTGCCTAACTGTTTTTCCACTTGTTCCTGAAATATATTCTTAACTTGCCTATCATTAAGTAGAACCCTAAGAGGTTTCCCTGCAGTGTCTTTCCTACGTCCAGTAAGACGCAGACAGATACGTGCTCGCACTAGAGCATGATCTGAATCTAAACATGTGCTCCAGAATAAGCGAGTCTTCTATCGAGCCCCTCCATCGGTGGCTGATAGCGATATGATCTAGTTGGGTCCAACGTTGGGACGAATTCGGGGGTCGCCATGTCAAAAGATGTTTTGCCTTATGCTTAAAGTTAGTATTTGAAAGAAACAGGCGGTTATCTGAACATAGCTGCAACAGACGGTCGCCATTATCTGTTCTTTTAGCCAAGACACCATAAGATCCACCCAGGTGTCTTTCCCTTTCGCTTATTTTACCTATTTGAGCATTAAAGTCACCTGCCACTATTACTACATCAGAACGCCTAACTTTTCGGAGAAGGTTGGAGGGTTTCCTGTAGAACTCATCTTTTATATCATTTGAGCTGCAGTCAGTGGGAGAGTAGGCAGAGACGACGAAGGGGCAACGACGAGTTTCCCTATCTTTCTGAGTCCCTGCTGATCCGTTTAGTCGGACAGCGCATAAACGACTGTCTACTGGGATCCAGTCTAAAAGAGCTGGTTTTGCTCTAGGACTTAATGCTATACCTACTCCAGCGAGGCCACGGGAAGCAGCATCAGGGCTTCCAGATACACGAAGCGTGTATCGAGATGGTTCTTTATTTTGATTAGGTGAAGTCAAATGAATGACATTACTCGGATCTTGTATGCGCAGCACACATCGGTGGTGTAAGATTCTAAAGTCCTAGCTAAGGAGGCCTGTTGTCCTATTTGGCACAATGTTCGGACGTTAAAAGTTCCTACATGTAGTTTAGAGCGTGGTTTCAGGAGACCAGGAATGACGTTCCGTGTACTCGAATCGTTTGCCCTAGCTGTGTGAGGTGATGAAAAGACGTGAGAAGGGTTAGTCGTGGAGATAAAAGTTATTAGCAGGTGTAGGAAGGATTTTAATGTGACCAACCTGGTCTCGTGTGCAGTTACGGGTATGACGGCTAATATCACTTCCCGGCTATCTACACCATGGAAGGGTATTTCTTGAGGGACCTGAAAAAGAAGTTGGATCAGTGTTAGTCTTAACGACCTGGGAGCGTGACCGCAGTGCCCAAGGGACAACTGCTTGAGGCCGGTCACGCACGGCCTTTTTGTGAGGGATTTTTGACGTGCTAGCTCCGTTTTTCAAAGGACCTTACCGCCGGAGACGGAAATCCGTGGGATAAGGTATGCATTTTTAGGGTCGACCTTTTCTAACCCCACCCCTCCTTGTGGGAAGGCAGCATCGCTGTTATGCTGGTTGTCTGAAGGAAACACCTTAGTGCCGTCACACCTCTGTACAGTCAGCAGTACGACTTCGCCTTCGGACCTTGGGATTGCTGCTTTTAGTCTTACCGCTCTTCAACCGACCTGTCTGGTATGGTAGGACCCCGAGGAACGATTTTTCCAGCCAGTATAGCTGGATTGGTTCATCACGATAGACAAGCTCGACCACCACGTCAAGGTAGCAGCAACGGTCGGGCTATGATACTTCCCGGGTACCCAGACTGAAGCAGGTGGTTTTCTTAGGAGGCCACACCTGGAGCAACGTCAGGAGATGCAGTCCCATGGTAGCCGGTGACCAGTAATTGGTTCATACGCCATTTGTTCCTTCAGGATTCTGGAGCCCATGTGCACCATTGGTTTGAAATCAGGGTTTTCCAAGTTCCCTGAGTGGAATCGCCGTGTCCACCAACCTGGTTAAAGCGCCGGACATTCGTTTTCCGTCCTCTCAATTTCGTTAACAACATCCCTGTCACGAGAAGGGTTTTGAGTAGGACTTCCCTAGCAGTGATTATATGCACGTGGCCATTTAAGAGCATTTCGAGAGGGAGAGCTGAGTTTCCCCACTCTCGGCCGTACCAGGGCATTTGGGGGCAAAAGCCTGCTACATCAGGAGCAGAGTCAGTGTTTGTATTACTATGACTTAAGAGTAGTTACTAGGGCGGCCAAACCTAAATGTGGCACCAATGCTTGAAGTCACTAACTTCTAGTCTAAACCACGTTGGTAGATGCAGACTACTTGGGGTCCGCGTGACTATCGTAACCAATGGTTGGAGACTGTGGGTGATATTGCTCGGAATCGGTCACAATGGCATAGGTGTATGCACTCTCTGTCTTCCCTTAAACTATGAGATTGGAATCGTTTCATATCTTTCTTCCTTCCTTCCTCTATTATATCCTTATATATAACCTTCCTTTTATATATTACCACCAATAAATTAACTACTATGAATTTGGTGTTCATCTTGTTGTGCTAATGAGGTATGGGAACTTGGACTGATGCATTTATGTGCCTGATCCTGCGTTGTAGCTTACTGACTGACTAAATTAGAAATAATCTGTCTTCGTTGGAATCACAATGATTGAAGGTGTTTCACCCATCGACATCTATAGTTTAGCCCGTATGTACAACTAGTGCTAATTACTTTGCTTTAAACGGAGGATGGGAGCTCCCAGATTATCACGAAACATTCAGTTGTTTAGTAAATGATATATTTCGGAAGTTATATTTAAAAATAAAAAAACACTTGGAACGTCGTTAGCCAGTGAGAAATGTTAAGGAAATCGTATGATCTACGCCCTATTTGAATATTAAATTGGTTCCAAAATAATTGAGACATATTATTGACCATAGCTGGAGTAAGTACACGAGATGATGATTGAAAGGTCATTTTTCTAGAAACGACGATAACCGATAAGTAATCATATTTGTTTGTCATTTGTTGTTTTGTTCAATGCGAACCCCTTAGTATTATGTATGTGATGTATGTCGAAGTCTGTGTATTTGTTTGGTAGCTCTCCATCTTGATCAACCTCACTTTTACGTCAGTCCTTTTTTCTTATCTCAGCATCTCCTAGTTCTACTGGCGTTCGGGCGTCAGAATATTGTCCCTCACCCAGTCAATCAAGGAAAAGGTACGAATGTGTTCCAGAACCTATGAAGAGAACTCCAGATTACATCAACAAAAGAATTCGCAACAGAAGTGCCGTTAAACGGTTTCGTGAAAAATCAAAAACGAAAGCCAAGAGACAAGAAGACGTAAAGGCTAATTTAATTTTATTAACAAGATTTTATGATAATGAATTAATTCGAATAAAACACTCAAAGCAGGTAACTATTTATAGGTCATTCTTGTTTCCCTTCCTTTTCAATATCCCCTACATCCCGAAATTTAAGTAGTGAATATTTCTGTGACCAAACTTTTGATATTCACAACTAGTAAATAGAATGAATTGCCTATTAAGTTGTGTTGTGGTTGCACTTGCTCGTGCGTTATAGCCCTTTGAAAATAACTCATTTCCCGTATTAGTATGTGTTATAACTTGTAGCCGAGTGGATGCCCTGATAATGATCAACGTGATAAGACCGCCAATTAGAGAGCAGTGAATTATCGATCGGACTAATGATACACGGAAACTGCACGAGCAGTCTAGAATACTTGTCGATCCTGTTTCTGCCTAGCCCAACCAGTTAAGTCCAGAACAGCCTCTGCGGTATGAATCATTATATTTCAAACATACTAAGTTTATATACCAGACAGACAGACCGCATCGTACCAATAAAATAGAAAATAACATTTGTACAAGATCCAGCTAAAAGTGGCTGTGAATGTGGGAGGCAGTAATTAGTGGACTAGGGATAGCTCAAGAATGGTAAATCGTATAATAATAGTCTGTAGGTCAAAATAAAGCTTATAAGAAGAGGGACATGAATATGAATAGTTTAGTTATTTAGCAATTATACGATCGAAAATATATGCATAGTATTGGCTCATAAATAGATCCCAAAGTTACCATTCATTATCCTTATCAGGGCATACAAGTATGGCGTTTTACATTACTAGATATAGCTTAAAATACAGAATCGTAAATTGTCCGTCGATTTTGTCCCAAATGTTTTCAATAAAAAAAGAATCAGAGCTTGTTTCGGGTAGCTTTTTGGCAAACTTTGCTTTATTTCTGTCTCATTCATTGACTGATGAAATTTGAATTGTTATCATTTTTAATTAACTCAGTAGTGATTGTAGTTTTCTTTTCTGTTTATTTTAGCAACTAGAACTGCTATTATATCAACATGCTGCTCATAAAAACATTATTAGTCAACTTAATGAAATTTTAAGTCTAGAAGCCCAAGCCCGATTAAAGTTTCAAACTCAACTTGCTAGTGTTCCGGAGTGGTCTACTTCATCTGTAGAGCATTTGATCGACTAGTTATAACAAATATTGTATTAGTAATTTATGTTCAAATTTTCTGTATATTTCTAGACCAGATCATTTTCATTTCTATTTATTTCAGCATATTTTGTCTTGTATATCTGTATTGACACATGTATATGGAGTTTATAGCTATATGAATAATTTGTTTACGTAGTTGTAAGTTTATATTATTGGATATGTGTAACAGTTTTTAGCCAGGACAATACCTAATTCCGGATAAAGTACTCACATTATTTTGGCTTTCTTGCGATGTCCCTTAATTCTTTTAACCAGCCATAAACCACTACTCATGTTTGTCCGTACAACTACGCTCTTTGTGTATTGGCCAGTGTTTTGAAATTTGACATTATTTGTTGCAGCCTTATGCTGGTACAATTTATTTATTTTCCTGACAATTTTTAAAACTATAGCATCCCAATCCTATGTCCAGAAAAAAAACTGTGCATTTTCGTCTTGTCTTCTTCCCAGTGTCGTATTAATTCGATAAATAACTGCACAAAATTGTTCTGACCTTCGTTTGCACTACGTGACTTCGTTGTATTATTTCTTGTGACTGTGCATAGTTGTGCTTTGTAATCAACTAATAATTATTACATTTTCATGTTTTGTTCGCTACTTTTTTGAACTTTATATTCGCTATTTGTAGTGTATTTCATTCGATTATAGGATTAGCTAAAATTGATGTGCTTTTATCATTTATTACTCATCCTTCAGGAAGTAATGTTGCATTGGGTTTTTGAGGAGAGTTAGAGTTATTTTTTCGACCAAATATACATAAGTTCTATGTCTGACTACAAATATTAAATTACCGGGATGAGTGACTCAATTATCAATCTCATCTTAGTGATTAGACATTACATCTACTTTAAATAAATTCCGCCTGTAAACAGGTATATGTATGCACCCGGTAATTTTAACTGTTTGTTTTTCGGGTCGGTTGCTTTTTTTTAACTCAGTTTTTTGTCTGTATCCTAGCCATTGATTTTTTTTCTTAATTGTTTCTCTGAGATAGAAGCTAGTTATTAGGCAGATGTCCAGTTTTACAATCAGTTTCAGAGTGAGACACAAGTGGTATGATGGTAATAACCGTCAAACATGGCATATCAAAATGATATACTGGTTATCGCACAAGATACGGTTCATCATCTATTATTGTATCACATGTGAAACTTGACTATCTAATCTTGTTTGTTTCTACTCCTTTATTTTAAGGGTAGGAAGATTGTGTAAACACATTGAATTGATACCGGATTATATCTGGTGCTAAATACAGATGGAATATTCGTTTTCCAACCATTCATGTAATCAAGTTGGAACTTGAAACTATCGCTCCCGGTTCTGTTTTGAAAGTTCCTTCTGCTTAAGGTTTTCAGACACACCACCATTAGCTCAAAAAAATTTCACTAGGTTTAAAAACGAACTTACATAAATTTGCAGTATATGCCCCATCTGAGGTCAATAAAACAGTCACAAAACTTTCATAATTTGGGTGAATTCATTTAAATCAGAGTGTTAGCGGGACATAAATTGGATAAAATCATGTTTCATGCACGATTGTGTTATAACACAGAGAGTACAATACACACCGTTGAAATACCACAGTGTTATCGATAATGTGGTTTTTAAACAGAAAATATCCGTTTCGTTTATAATTCCATGTTTGTTTAGACCAACTGTTTTTTTTATCCCAAGAAAAATAAGCAAAAGACAACAACTTTTTTAAGGGAAAATAAGTTACTTTTTTTAAATATCCAAATAACTGAAATATTCTTTTGCTGTTAATAGTAACATGCTTAATACTAATAATACTACTACTGTCATTTCTTCACACTGTTTATGCATACATACAAATTAGATATTAGCAGAAAGTCATATTGAATAGGATTGTTGTTTAGTTTTTATAGCTAGTTTATATATATTTCTCATCGTTCTTGTAAATAAATTATATCTATTTACTTCTCTCTGACTGTTTACTTATAAACTAAATAATTGCACTTTGAATAGATTTCATTTTTACTGTAGTTAAGATTTTCAGCTTATTTTTTACCAATTATTTATAACTATTCGCTTTTCTGTTACATGTCTACATCTGTTCCCCTTAGTGAAACAAATTGTTATGGAAATAAAATAATCAGAAGAGTTACAGGATTTAACATTATTACGTAGTTTTTTGGCGTTAGATGATGATTAAATGAAGTAAATAAAAATAATATTTAAAGCATAAATTTGTATCTACTAACATTTAGTAGTAGAACGTATCTGCAGTTTTGAAGAAAAAATGTTTAGACGATAGAAATTGTGTATTATTACTCTAAAAAATGTGTTTAAGTTTTAATATAAGTAGAAAGCCTCAATTGAATCGTAGCTGATTTTATTTTTAAGTTATATTTGCTAATGTGCTTTTGTTGTTCGAATTGTATTAAAAGTGATCCTTGACTGGCGCTTTTACCACGAGTTTTTCTTTACATATCTGTAAAGGTACCTATGGAAGTTAGCTAAAGTTATTTCTGTTATTTGTAAAGTTAGGGGACTAAATCTTCCCAGAAGTTCCTATATTTAAATAATTGTAACAGGTTTATACGAGTGCTGAACATGGTGAATTTATTCGAGTAGTATCACTTATATAGTATAGATTATCGTATTCCCTAGTATTCTTTGATTTGAGATAAGAGATTTATAGGCACTGAATATAGAGTTTGTTAGATATTAATTTTAACCGTATGACTCTGGACTGAATGACATGCATCACTCCTATGTCTGATCGTGTTTGTACAAAGGGTTGTCTGAACTATTCATCACTGATGAAAGAAGTATTGTAGATTTGTGGGCGGATTTTAGAAATAAAAAAGATATGTAATTTTTAATGACTGTTACCTGGTAACGAGGTTAAGAAATGTAGAAAAGACATTTAGTTTTCTGTAACGATACACTACCAAGTGAGATTTTTAGTAGTTACATATAACTCGTACGAATCTGCAGATTTCTGTAGTCATACACACAGAGTATCCGTCTCACCCACAATAGGTCTTAGTTATCTTCTATATGTCTTACGAGGTTAATGCTGAAAGTTCTGGGTTGAAGTATGTTATTTAAGAAACAGTTGTATGGGGCGTTTCAGTATATTTCCTATATAATTTGAGATTATTATGGACGTTTCCGTAAGACAGTCTTTGGTGACCCTAAATCTGACTCCATTTAAATTGTATTACAGTGAACGAAAACACAACCGAATGGATTTGAATATATTGTTACGGAATCTCTTAGTGAAATCTGAGATCCATGCAGTAAATAATTCATTTGCAAAATGTCAATCAATTGTCTCAGACTTGATTGTTTTTTCGTCTCCACACTAGTCACTTTGTTCTCGTTCCCTTCTCTTCGGTCATCTTAACCTTCTGCTGCCAGGTATTTCACTTTCAACTGATGATACATACTACTTATGTCTCGACATCAGTAGCGCACACCGCAGTATGAATGATTGCTATCGAAATTTAGTTGCAGCCAATCATATGTAGTTGTCGTCTTGAATCGCATTAGTGAATAACGGGATTAAAATAAGTCAAATGAGAGAATAAGGTTTGAGTACGTATATTTCATACAACCGTTGATTTGAACAGAAAATCAGGGAGACGAAGCGAGGCGAAACGAATGGCGATGGCATGTGAACCAACTAAATTTCATCGAGCTTGACTCAATATTTATATTCAGACAAAAATAAATTACAGACATATGATGGATAGGGTGAGTAGCTAACACAGCCAGCGTTAATAAGCTACAAGGTAAAAACGTCGCTTCAGAAGAATGGTTAAATTGGTCTGTTCAGGGGCTAGAGTAACCTATGTGGGGTTTACATAATACCAACCCCTACAAACCAATCAATACCTTATATTACTCGTAGTATTCTACATCACTGCTTCCGTCATTTCAATGTTTTGTCTAACGCTTTTGCTGATGAACGATGAATACTATTCCTTAGCAGATTTTAGACGATATGAGAAGTAATGGTTTTCCTCTTAATACTTAATTATTTATCAGTTAACACCAACTAATCATCACTTAACAACAAGTAACGTGATTCCGACCAAGTTACTTTGCAACGCGAATTACAACAAGCCGCCTTAAATTGTTTGAGTTCTAGTCTCGTGTTGGTTGATATTAGGTTTATTGATTGCTACACTTGGATAAGACACCATAAAATTGTATCCAATCTACTTAAATGTATTCAAAGAAAGTGTGTCATATTCTAATATAGTGTATTCATATGAGAACGTTCGTCAATACGATAATTTAGTTCAAATGGAAATAAACCCTCATCAGGTTTTTATTCTCTTTTGGTGATCGCTTTTCACCAAGTTACACTGTAACACGTAATCTTGTACTAAAATTCACAAATCTTACTACCTTTCAGTGGGAATAATCCTGTCATTTTTTGAGAAAACTACACTGAGTTCCACCAGAAATGTTAATTTAGTCGATGTACAAATGTGAAGTCATATTTTCAGAATTGTCTTCCTACCCAAATTGTTTCCTACTGTTTGTAGTTAATTAATATATCCTGACATTCATTAAATCACCATTAATATTTGCTTGGTGCCTGTGTGTGTGGTTGTGGTGAAAATTCTGTGACCAGTTCATTTCTCTGTATGTGCATGTAGATACTAGAAGCTGTTATCTTGTACATGTTCCCTATGACTAATGTTTTAACAAATGGCTATAGAAACATAAATGGGACTTTGTCACTGCTTCTTTACCGTAGTTTCATGTACGTATCTTTCATCATGGTGTCTAGTCATTTCAACATGTAATGTGGTGAGTGACATATCTCTCTCTTTCCCTATATATATATATATATATATATATATATATATATATATACACCCTTTTCTCCCTTTTCTGTCGTCTAACCGTTTACCTATTTTATGCATACAAATCAATAGTTTGTAGTATAAACTTATCTAAAATACTTCTAGTCAATTATGATTTTTGTCATAATACCTTGGGAAAACAAACATGTTTTCGTTACATAACTAAAACTTCAGTAATTTATAAAACTTTCTGAAATGATTTTACTAAGGAAGAGTTAATCGTTTTGGAATGAAATAATTCGCGACCGGATTTCCCGGTTTTCTGACTAAATAGTAAACTCGATGGGGAATCGGTAAAAGTCATAAGCATTATTTGATTTGTGGAGATATGTCCAATTTTGAGATTCTTTGTAGCTTGAGACTCAGCGGTAATTGTCTACAACCTTATGTCATATAAGCAGTCAGTCCCCTCCACTGATTACGCAAGAGGAGGTGAGATTTATCAGTTTGACAGAATTAGCCTGTAGTGAACAAAGACTTGGTCGGAAAAACCAATTTATTGTTTTTTAACAGAATCAAACAGTGCCTTTGTAAAATATAAAAATCATGCATTAAATACATTCTTTTCCTCTACATACTCCATCATTCTTGAAGTCCTGTCGTTATTCCAATTTCTCTTTATTTTTCCTCTTTTTATTTCAATCTCCTGCTGGTAAGCATTCCGTTTCCTGATACATACTACTTATGGCGCACACCATACGCTATTCTTCCATCTTAAAAGTAAATTCGAGCAAGTGATTCAACTAGATCATCTGAGAAAGAAGGACTTCGTATAAAATCACGGAATTATACATTAGGATTATTTCTAGCTTCTACTCTGTATGATATTGGTATTGTGAATGATGAATAAATCGTTTGGAATGCGAACGACATGGGTCATTGTTGTTTTTCAATCTTCTGTAACATGTAATCGCATCTTAAGAAGGAGTAATTGTATACATTTGTTAATTAGTTATATCTGTTGGTCATAGATGCTAAATTGTATGATTTGGTAAATATATGCTCACACAGTAAGTTACTGATCACTTGATGCTAAATACTACTCAGTTCAATTCACACAAAACCTAATGTAAATAAATCTCATAAAACTGGTGTAGTCATCCATCATTTAAATTCATTTTTGGCGTCAAATTGGTCCTTGTCTACCATCTTCGTGTTCTAACTGCATCTGATTCACGAGTTTCCAGCATCAAGTATCACGTCAGATATTCATTCTATAAAGTTAACAAATATGCAGTTTGTAAGCATAAAGTAGGTTGACTATGATTCAGTAGACAACTTAAAAGGCCACCTTTATGTACATCATTTAAAAAAAGAATTGTAAGACAATGTAATAATCAAGTCGAATGTTTGCTACGGTTACATTTACAATGGAAATAAACAATATATTTAGCTTGAGAGGGCTGCTAAAAAACGATCTAAAAAGTTAAGAAACCTGATAAGTAATGGTTAGAAAATAACGATATAGTCTTAAACTGTTGGCAAAACGTTTTTTAAGTGTTTTTAAATAAATAAACTAAGGGGTTATGTTTTTTTCGTCGCGTGACTGATAGTAAGATTAATGTACATTGTGAAAAATTTCTGGGAATGTTTTACATTTTATTTTCTTCAGTGATTTTGTACAGTTCTTATAGTGATTTTCACCTCAAAATAACGTTGAAAGTTGGAAGGTATTAGGCAATTTCATTAGTGGGGGACTGACTACTCTGCATAGAACAGAATTCAGAATCATTACTCTGAGGAGTGAGTACAATACTATTGAACTACAGTGTTAAAACTCAATGGTCCATATTTCCGATTTCACTCAATTTGCAATATAGTGAATAGAACACTAGTTGGGGACAATCGAATGTATTTAAGCAAACATTACAGACTATCTCATTAAATTCTGATAACCAAACAATGAATAGTTAATTTGCAAATTAACAATCAATTGTTTCAATCTCTACTGTTTCTTCTTCAATTCCATTGCTCATGCATTTTCCAAACGATTGCGCTTCATTTCAGTTCTTTCCTCATCGGTCTTCTGCCAAAATACATTCTATGTCTGACCCACACCATATACTACTTATATGGATATAAGTAAACCACACCACAGTGCAATCTTAATCAAGTGTTATCAATAAACTACTAGCAAGTCTGTTGTCGATTTCGCTAAAAGTTGTGTAGGTTTTATTCTAGATGATTACTTCGATTTCTATTATATTACGTCTTTCAATATTGACCAAAACTGACGTTAAAATCTTACAAAACAGAAAGTGTTTCATGATCTATTTTAGTCATGATTCCCTAAAGACAGGATTTTTCTCTAGAAGTGCTTAATATATGAGAAAGTTATTAGTAAATGCATTTTAATAGTTATATTGTATTTAAGGGTTATTTTTTTGAAGTCGTAAACGATTATTACAAAATGAACCAGTAGTTAACTACTAAAGCATGTCGAATAACATCTTTTTACTGTGATATTTAACTGCGTCTGTCTTGATTATTGCTGAGATTTATATGATACAAAGTATGTTATCAAATATTAGTTGGAAATATAGCCAAACGGTTTATTAACAATTTCGGAATTATAAGCGGATATTACTGTAATTTGGAAAGTAAATGACAAGAATGTTGGGACCTAAGATGTTCATATATAATAACAGATACCCAGCAAAACTGAAATGAAATATAACACAGAAGAACAAGCATTTAGAAAAATCATTGAACTAGAAATGCTTATTGTCTACCTGTACTAGTTCAGTAATCATCGAAGCGAACAAACAGTATTGCATTCATTTTTGAAATCATTACATAGTTTGTGTGGAAATACACAAACCAAGATCATAAAAGAGATCACCTTATAACCATTAAGGCACTTCAGTTTTAAGTCCTTGGAAATGCCCCTATTTATTGAACTACAGTTTTCTCATATCTTGTTTCATTTTCTAAAACGTTCCTAGAATATCTTGAAACTAAGGCTCTCTAGCTGCCTCTTCAGCACACACCTTTGTGAAATCAGATATTTTGTTGATTGTGCTCACGGACAATTTTCCCAACTTTACTTCATCTGCATCCATTCGGACAGTCAATAAACGATTGTAAAGTGTAGGAGGTCACACACTGGATCTCTTCATCGGCATAGTAGTTTGAAGATTTTTTGTTCTTGTCTAGACGTTTTGCATGAAGTTTAATTGAAGAATTTAGTGTAGCTCCGTTTGCGTTTCTATTTGATGAACCATTTATATTGTAGCTATGTATTATCTTTTTTCGGATCAAGGTTCCTCTGAATTAGGAAATATAGGTGTCAGAAGATAGCTGTCAGATAAAGAAACAATTATTTGTAAGATGTATTCGTCACGGATTAGTCTCATTTGGGGTACCTTCGTAATCTATGAAGGACTAGACAGATGTTTTATTCTAATATAGAACTCTTTGATCCTGTCAGAAGTTGAATCAAGACCCTAGGACTTTGTGGCTGTGGATAAACTATTGAAAACTCTGGACCTGTTTCCTGTAGTTTCAAATCCAGTTAATTTATGATATAGGGTGACAAGTATCCAAAGCTCCCAGTGTCAAATGTTTCAATCCTGACATGCTTAGATTTCATTGGTCATGACTTCCCGCTAGAATCTCGAGGAAATCTTGAAATAAGTCACTAGTGAGTTGACTATTATGATTTATTTCAAGAGGTTTTTCAATCTGTGACGAATACAATATATAAATTAAATCAATCTGCACAAATCCTATAAAAGAAATGCCTTTTTGCTAGTTTTCTGAACATATAATGTAGTTAACAATTCAATGATATTAATTTCATGGACAATTGAACTTCCGATGAAGTTATATTTTTGGAGCTAGATTGTTTAATCATCAAACCTCATCTGCCTTTCTTTATAATATTATCAGAACAGACTTCAGAGACAAATGTGCTGTTCGAAAGTTTCTGCAAGTGACTAAATACCTTGTCCTGTTGATATTGACTATAATGAGTTCCTGCCAATATATTCATTTTGGATTGTCTTTCTTCCTGACCAAATTCTTAGGCTAATAGTTGTTAGTAATTTTTCTAACTTTTTGGTTAGTTGGGTCTAATTCACGATGTATATTGTATATTGACTGATCTGAGTGTCAAACATGTAAGAATTTTCTGATCTTTGTATTGCTCCTATCTTACGTTTCATCAAATTCAAATCATCTGAGCTACAAATCTACTTTTAATGACACCTCTTATGAATTAACATTCAAAGTAGTCAACAAAATAATTTTCCTTATATATATGTACTTACATATATAAGCACTAATTTAAGAATATCAATACTTCCTTTGTAGTGAACAAGAACACTGGTGGGGACAAACGAATGTATTTTAGCACAACATTACAGAATATCTCATTAAAATAAGAGAACCATATAGTGAACAGTTAATTTACAAAATAACAATCAATTGTCTGCATAGTCTCCGATTATAATTGTTCATGCATTTTCGTACCAATTGCATGCCGTTCCCGTTCTCTCCTTATCGATCTTCTACTAAAATACATTCACTGCCCGACTATCACCATTTACTACTTATGTGGATATCAGTAACCTACACCACACCTTTATGTACCTAGAAAGAATTTGGATTTGGGAATAATTAGTTGATTTGTTAAGTTCTTTTTTTATGATAATATTTTTATTTCCTCTAATGAGTCATTAGTGCATAATAAGGGAGAATAAGTAAATAAGACATATTTTTGTTATTGTTTGTTTTCTTTCCTTACAGTTTTTACTTTTGGTGTTTTCTTTTCTGTACAGCTAAAGTAGGTAATCAAGTCAATAGAAAATCAATATTGAATACATGTAAAAGAAAATAATGATAATAGATGAATTTTTAATTAAAGGATAGAATTTAAGAATTATTCGGTTATCGGTTTGCAGGCTTAATGAGAATGTTATATTGAAGTTAGTTTATATTGTGGTGTGGTCTACTTATATCCACATAAGTAGTATATGATGATGGTCAGACATAGAATGCATTTTGGCAGATCGATGAGGAAAGAACAGGAATGAAGCGCAGTTGGTGGGAAAATACATGAACAATGAAATTAGAGAAGATGAACTGATATTTACAGAAGGAACAGTGAAGATTGAGACAATTGATTGTTCTTTTGCAAACTAACTGTTTGTTGTATGGTTATCAGAATTTAGTGAGATGGTCTGTAATGTTTGCTTAAATACATTCGATTGTCCCCAACTAGTGATTTGTTCAATACAATATCACTTCTGGTTTCAATTAGAAAGCCAGTGAGTACATGAGTGGTGTGCGTTATTTTTTAAGATCAACCTTTTCTAACCGCTGATCAATTATAGGATCATTTGAGACACTAATCATCAGTAAAAATCTCTTTATTGCCACGGATCAACTTATAAGATTTTATTTTTTGCTTTTGATCTTACTGCTACTCAACTGATCTGGTTGGTATGGTTGGATCTTAAGGAACAACTAATTCAGCTTATGCAGCTCTATTGAGTCTTTACAAAAGACCAGCATAATTTACCATCTTAAGCTAGCACTTATAGTCAAAATGTTTAGTAGTCTATGATTTACAATGACAGGTTTATATCAGTTTGTGATAAAATCCAACTACAAACTGGACAATTTATGATTTTCAAGTAATATTTGTTAAGTTTGTATTTCATTAATGACATCAATAACTGCAAATATATATCCCATTTATGATCATTATGTATCACAACTAATGTACGATGAAGTAGAAACAAAGAAATTATGTTTCTTCATAAAGTTGAGCTCATTTTAGTTAAGCAAAGATGGATAGTGGCTAGCAGTGGAATCCAAGACGCACGTTTCGTCCTATTTGGGACTCGTCAGCTGAATGCACCTGCATCTCAGAGTTGATGTCCACTCTGGGACTCGAACCCAGTATCCTCGCTTCAAACGCCATCGCGTTATCCACTCGGCCACTGAGTCGTGATAGCCACTTGCTTGTGCGATCGGGTGAAGTTTAAATTCACTAAG
>NW_017386064.1:28145-42564 GCF_000237925.1 Schistosoma mansoni
TTGGATTCCACTGCTAGCCACTATCCATCTCTGCTTACCATGCTTGTGAATTAAAGCTATATCGAGGCAATACGCAAAGTATGCACATATGCCAATTAGACACTGACCAGTTGCAGTCCTAACACATCGATGGGAAGATTCAAACAAACAATACCTAGTGAATTCATTTTAGTTAGTTTTTTTAAGTAAGAGGAATGCATGAACTAAGATAGAAAATGAGTTAACTTTATAGTTTCAGGTTAATGTTTACTAACTCGATGAGAAAGAAATTAATATTTATGTCGAAATCAACACTATCAACGTAGCTCTATTTAGCTTATGAAAAAAGCTAGAGTTTTACGACTCTGTCTGAAGATAATATGCTCATTATCACATACTGCATGATTACAGAGAAGTTATCTATACCCTAACAAAAGCCCGAAATATTTTAACCGATCAAAGAATATTTTTGCTTGAATCACATATCATGCTGATAAGTAGTAATTAGAAAAGTATTTTAACATTCTTTCAATAGTGAGATTTGACATCTATTCAGATGGTCCTGGTGAGCGAATTCATATGAAGTTAATTAGTGAATTTTCGAAAACACAGAGCAGAAAAATTCAAGTTTAGTCTTCAATTGGATAACACTTGTCAGTAGCTCAAAAGTAATTATTACTATCTAGTAGACTTAAATTTGTTTCATCTATCACTAAAATCACAAACTATACCCGTGTTGTCTTTAAATACAGAAGATATCCTTCTATTTGTAAGGTGTGAATATTTTTTAGGATGGGGTCAGTGATCGCTTTAATAGTAATAAATCATTATATAGAATCCAACTATGAAGATATTTTACTCCTGGAAAAAATAATTGAAACATTATCATATATTGTGAGGAAAAGATAATTGCTTCAATTTGCTTATGAGTAGTATGAGGAGATATTATGACGAAATATTCTGAACGGTGATTAATGTGCTTACGGTGTCTAATTTTTCATCATCTGATTAAATGTTTAAATCCCTCACAGGTAATATCAGTTCAGACAAACATAATATTACTACATCCTATGTCAAAAGTGAGACACATAGTCGAGTTTTAAAATCTGCATTTAGTTTTGTAGTTGCTTAGTTGTTTTTTCGAAGTTAACAGAAATCATATGTCCCAGTTTCTATTGATTCTTTTGAAATAAACCTAACAGAGATGATTTGGAATTATGAAAATGTTTTCACAATTCTAATTATCATAGGTAATCTGTACATATGGTTTACTTCATTCAGATCCCATTTTTTTTAACATTTGCTTCAATACATGAAAGATTGTAAGTAATTTATTTTTGTTTACACTAATGAGGGCGCAAGCAAAAGGGATAATGTAAAGGGTACATATTTAGAAGGTCGACTATCAGTAGGCTGAACATCAATAAGGCTCATATTGGTAATGGCAAGGATAATAATAATAAAATAATAATAATATTTTCAATAGTGTGAAATATCTTCGATTCGCCCTCTTCCCTACAACAAATTAAAAAAGTAGTTTTCTTAACGTCCAACGGAGAGTTCACTTTCAACAAATACTGTAGTTCTTTGGATTTGGCAACAAATTGTTAATCTTATTACTCTTGTCATGTTATCTCGTATGTCTATTTCCAATAGCTTGGTGATATTCTATTTAGAGGCATGTTTCGAAAATGCTAGATAAATGTTTAGTGAATTTTACTTGAAATTCTAAAATCGTGTCTTTCTTTAAAACGAAAAATTCATACTTGACATTCTTCCTTACATATACTAAGGTTAATAGAGGTAAGCAATTAAGCGACACACGTTGGTAAGTCCTCATCTTAAAAAGGAGATTTAGTATTATAATAAAATAATCCCGGCATTATATTAACTGACTGGACATTAATACATCAAAAGGAGGCAATGTATATGTAAATGTTACATACATCCGGACATAATGTAACATGTTTAGATGTATATTGATAATTCCTTATAAGTTTTTTCTAAATGTTATTAAATTCCTAAAACAGACTGTTTGATTTTCAATCACTTTAGACTCTATCCTTTTTCCAGAGCATCAATAAATTTCCATATACTTGGATAAGGGGTAACCATAAGTTGGCTAGTGCCTCTATGCTACCTCTCCATCATATTGGTCAAATGAAAACGTTATTGCCTCTTTCACTACTCACCTAATTCACTCACCCTTTCGCTCACTCCCTTTTGAATAGATACCAAGATGAGTATTACTCCGAAGCTGAAATTAAACGTGTTAATGTTTTAGTGGTTATTATAGATAATCACCACATATAATTGTGATTGCCCCTAAGTAAACTACAATTCATATGGTTTATCTGTCATAGAATGATTTCAGTTACGGCATCGCTGAAAACCAGGGATCACTGAACAGTTCATTAGCGAACTACTTTAAGATGTTCCTGAAGTCATAGTAAAATCTCATGACTGGTGTAGTCCAGATATTTCAAGTATCAGACATTTGTTAACGACGAAATTTGCTAATCGTTGCGCTTTATCTTAAATTGATTGATGTGTTCCTTATGGTTCGTCACAAGTCCTGAAGGTCTTGAATTCCATCCGTGATGAGGTAGTGGATGTGTATTTCTGGGGTGGAGGCTGAAAAGACTATTCAGTCCTTTCTTGTCTTCAATTATACCCCAACTATGATGAATATGTGGCGAATACAGCCTATAGATTAAACAAGTTTCCACAAAACTCATTCAAAATACCATTTATTTACCATTCACAAGTAACTGAAAATAATATTTATGTTCAGTAGATGCCTTTTATGAACTTCTAAACTCTACTTAAACATTACCGCATTTCATGTGAGAAAATTGTTTACTGTGATACATGGATATTTTGTATGGATATGAACTGCTAAAAACTTCTTTCTTTAGCCTAACTAACGTAAATATAACTACTCAAAAAATCAGTTCAAGTCTTCAATTATCTGTAAACTTGATTGATATTTCAATACTCAATTTATGTCAAGTATGTGGTTAAACTTATTTAACCTGTCCGGTTGAACTTCTTAATCCACAAACTTTGCTCTCAACAAAAATACACATAATAGTATTGCTTACAATTCAGTATTCATCATTTATGTACCATATTTATATGAAGTTTAAAAGATTAAGTCCTGTTGTCCAGAAAATAATACTAACTATTAACAGTTAAATTTTAATTATTTCACCATTAGCTTATCATGAGATGAACAACATTTTTCGTAGAATGTGTATGTATAGTTAAATAATTTATTCTAATACCTTTCCATATTGTCACTGATTTATGTATTTCGTAAAATTAGAAACAACATTTTTATCTTCATTCTAAGAGGAGGGGGCGATATGATTTATTCAATACTTGATGATGTAATTCCAGACAAAAAAATATGATGGTACATAAGTTGGTTAACATTTACACTAGATTTATTCCTTTTTTCATAATCAATCAGCATTTTTTTAATAATTCAATTATTCTTCTCTTTGTTCACAATTTCATATTGATGATGGTGATTATGGTAAAAAAAAGTTATTTTGGACAACATTAAGGTGTATTCACATTATAGGTGATATTTAAACCAGCCTGATTAACCTAAATTTTGGAAGGAAACGTTGACTGGGAGTGGTGTAGATAAGTATATATGGGATTAGATTGTCTATTTGTCAGTATTCATTTATCAAAAAAGAGACAGAAAGAAGACTATTCCACGAAGTATAAATAATACAGGTCAACTTCACGATAACATGAAAAATAATTATCTGCCAAAATTATAAATGGTTATAATGTTCTTTCTCGACAAATCTTATTATCATACGGTATTTACTTAGTTACAGATTGATTTAAATCCTTTCTGATGTACGATTTTATTAAGTTTGTAGTTTGAAGATATCAGTTGCATTGCAAATAGTCTGAGGTTTATTAACCTGTCATCGCATCAATCATTAAACAGTATTAATATTCAAAATGTATCCTACAAAGCATGTATTCAAGTATGACAGTGGTTACTATAACTGTGGTAGATAAATCAAGGCAAAAAGTTGACTGACACTTTATTATGATATCAAATAACTGCCTCTCTTTCATAAACAAACAATAAAAGCTTAAAACTCTGCTAACTTAATGTTAAACTTACTTTGTAAGAAAGTAACTTTAAAGTTTCATACATATAGTAGATTTACATTTTCAGTGTCTTTGTTTATTTTCTTCAAAAAACAGGGTCGTCCCATCTTTAATTCATTTGGTTTTCTTTTTAAATAAATGTTATAGGCTTTGACCATTTCTCAGCCTTTTTCATAAAGATTTCTTCCCGAACCGTTCTCATGTACTGTTCTCACTCGTATATTTATCTTCTTAAGCTCAAAAGACTTCTTATTAACATTTCATGAAATTAGTTCCTTTGATAAGTTTTCGTAAGCAAAAGCAACAAACATTGTGGAATGATGTGAATTCATTTCATGCACTCTATATCCTCTATATACCCACTGACTTGTATAAATAAACAGAATGTTTTACAAATGGAATTTTGTAACATTCATAAAATCATCTAGTTCAATAATATTCGATTTAATCTTTAGAGATTAAGCGAGAAAAAGATTATGACGTAATCAAGTACAAGAATCATATAGAAATTGTTATGATTTTTTGCAGAAACATTCATAGAAGTGATATTAATAACGAAGAAAAAAAGTAACCATAATACCGGTGATATTACAAATGGTAATTTGTTTTATGATAACTTTATAAATGTTACATAGGAAATTACATTTGTAAAATGTTTTATTTAATCATACAAATCAGTAGGTATGTGAAAGATGTAGAGTGCATGAAATGAATTTAGTTCATTCCATAATGTTTTTATTCTTGCTTTATGAAATTTTATTAATTATTCTATCAATACTAAAACATCTTTCCTACTTTACATGGTTTCCAAATGGTTTTAATCGATGGATTACAAAGCATCGTGTTAACATTCTCTTTCTAGGTAAACTTCTTGGTGAAACCTACAAGCTTTTCTGGATAAGAGGGCACTTATTGCTACACAACGGAATTACCAAGGTTCAACAGACGATTTTGTTTCTTTGAAATCATGAACTGATTTAAGTTGGACTACCATTGATAACCTGGAGTCAGTGGACGGTCGTTTCGTCTTAGTTTGCGACTCTTCAGCGGTGCGCATCCGCGATCCCTCACGCGGGAATCAAACCCAGTACCTTTGGTCTCACGCAAACGCTTTACCGCTAGACAGTTGAGCTGGCATCCAACAGTGTTATTGTCTAACCTCAATCAATGCACGACTTCGCACGGCCATCTTCCATTGTTTTTGCATTTGGAACTCCTATCTTGAATCCATATATTCTAGATCAATGGAAGTTATAATAAGAAGCTTTCATATATGGAACTAGGTAAATTTTCAGTAAGACAAATATTTTCTATTAATATCAAGTTAGAATGGAGGCATATTACGAATTGACAGAAGATAGAAATGAGAGTCGCCCTATTTGGATTGAGTGGCTCATTAGCATTGCGACCTAAGGATCCCAAATTCCGTGACATGTACAGTCGCAGTAGTGCACAGCTAATAAATCATAAACTAGAACTTAAAAGTTGTTTAGTGGTATCTGATTGTCAAACTTCTTTCAGTAATATCACTTCATGACAAAAATTAACTACATCCAAATATCGAGTTCCAAATAGAACGAAGCCCGCGTCCTGGATTCCACTGATAGCCACCATCTATTTTTGCTTACAATGAAGGTCAGTTTGTTTTCGAAACATCATTGTTTTTACTATGATTTAGTCGGACTCGGCATTTTAAAAAGTGACCATATGAAATCCTAGATCTTGTTTTATTATCAATTACGTTGGGAATAATTGATAAATATGGAATTTTTATCAGTATGGAGATTTGTGGAGATTGTAGTATTTTCACAGTTGAAATCACAAATTGGTCTAAGCTAGACCATCATTGAAAACCTGGAAGCACTGGACAGTTCGATCCGAGTCAGGTGTGAGACAGTTATCCACCTCAGGTAATGGATGAAAGGTTGTGCAGGATCATGGATCGATTGAAGTTAGACATTAACAACGTAGGACGTCGACTCAGTGGCCTGAAGGTTAAGCGTTTGCACGTGACACCGAAGATCTGGTGTCAGGGTCCCGCGTTCGGGATTCTGGGTGCGCACTGCCGTGGAGTCTCGTAATAAAACGAGATGGCCGTCCAGTGCTTGAAGGTTTTCATCGGTCTAGCTTTGAATAACTATTGATTTCAACTGTGAGGATATGGAATTAACAAGTATTTTAACCAGTCTACCTTAATAAAGTTTTATGTGCGGTTTAATTACATCAGTTAAATGACCGGTCATTATTTTATCCTCTTGTCTAATGTGATTGAATGTACATTAAAGTTTAGATATCTCAATTATTATCCGGTATGTAAACTTTCGTACTAACAAGAATCGATTATTTAGGCAGGATAATTAAAGAAATATTTCGAGAAAAGATCTGAACGGCAAACCAAGAGTGATGGTAAAGCATTTTCTTGATGTTCAGTGGTTAATTAAATATGGTCATAATTTCCTAAATTCCAATAGCCGAATTCTAGTGTGTGTATTGCAATACTTAAAGGTGTATAAACCACCATCTGAGGAGGTTTTCCTGTGAGAAAACGTGTTCCCAAAATTTCGATTGTTTACTCTTTGTATAGATAAACTCCTTAAAAACAACCCAACTGAATCTTCTTTAACGATGTGCTTTTACGCGAAAAGTTTCTTCATAAATTGTTACATACCATGTCTTTATTCATAGATATTGCCGACCGCTTCACTAACGTACTAGGATATCCAGATAGTTGAATTTCGAAAATTATAATAACGAGTGATCTTTATTCTAAGATGGCAATATATATTGACCGTCTTAAAGATGGAAAACACTATTATATTGATAATATAGTTAAATATATAAAACGGTCATTGAGAACCTTTCTCAAGTGAAATAATTACATTTCAGGATCCATTCATAAACAGTGCATTCTGAAATTCTCTTCGACTTGCTTTTATTAATATTACATGAGTGTAAAATATAGCGATAATATTATTTCTCAATGTAACTACAGTCATATTCGAAGACAGATAGAATTTATTAAATATCTATCTTAAAGATGTAGGATTACTGACCTTAGATGAAATTTTTCAAGGCTTTACAAAGGAGTAAACTAAACGTTTTGATTAATTCTGGAAGAATGATAATACTAATAATGGTAAGATATGTGACATGATAAGCAGATGGTGAATCAGATGAAAACAGCCTAATTCAATGTTTATATATTAATTTAACTGTTATTCTAGAGGCTTTTAATTTAGAAGTGTACCCAAGTTAAAATATGCTGAAAAGAAAAAACACATTTTATTGTAACCGAATATCGTAGTGAATTGAAGAAGATCAGCATTACCAAATAACAGTTTATTTATCCCATTCTATAGTTAACAAATTTGTTTCGTAAGTAACACGTTATACTTTGAACTTTATTTGAATGAACCCGATCTTTATGTATTTTTAAATAATTTGTTTTGCCATTTTAATAGGATCATTAGTTTTGTTTCCTTTTTGAATGGATTTTTACTAGAGTTATCAATATTTATATTCCAAACTGTGAAATGACACATAGATGATTTTTTCTTATATATATCACTGATGAACAATAATATTATAGTTAACAATCTGTAGGATTAAATTCACTTGGTATTTTTAGGTTGAATAATCTCATTGATGTTTAGGACTGCAATTGATAAGTCTCTTATTGGCATATGTGCATATCGTGCGTATTGCCTTGATATAGCTTTAATTCACAAGCATTATAAGTAGAGATGGATAGTGGCTAGCAGTGGAATCCAGGACGCACGTTTAAGTCTTATTTGGGACTCGCGAACGGTACTGGGTTCGAGTCCTAAAGTGAACATCAACTCTGAGATGCAGGTGCATCCAGCTGACGAATCTTAGGTAGGATGAAACGCACGTCTTGGATTCCACTGCTAGCCACTACCCATCTTTGCTTATAAATCTGTAGGATTGTTTATATAATAATAATATTCTAGTGATGAATTAATCAAGTGTAAATGGTAATAAAAGTAATACATTCGGATCAAATTTACCTGTAAACTGAACATTATTACCAACACGTTGTTAGATTTTTAAGTCAGTACAAAATCATTTGTGTCCTTCTACTGGTTTATTGAAGTTAACATTTCTAAAAATACTGATATGCTAAATTAACCATTCTGATATCAATGATCATAAATACAAATGTTAACACAGCGCGGAAGAAAAGTACCGATATTATCTTCGAAAAGAACCAAAAAATAATTTAAAATAATCAAAGTATCAAGACAAACTAAAAGCATATCGAGTTCTTTCAAAATATAGTTCGAATGTCAGTTTGGAGCCACTTATAATATACATGTTATCAAGATCAATATTGATTCATGTTCATATAATAGCTTCACCTAATTAGCAAATGTGTGGATGTTTTTTGCTGATAACCATGATATAATTCTATTTTGTGATGGATAAAAATGAAAATATCTCATAAATATGGGAATCCATTTTCAGTTCAGAAAGTTTTAATAGGTCCTAATCATGTCTTGTATGGATATATAAAATATGATCTACAGTTAAAGTGTAAATTTTAATAGTTGAGATCATGAGTCAATTGAAGTTAGACCAACACCTAGAACCTGGAGGTACTGGACGGCGAATTCGTCCTATTGTGGGACTCCTCGGCAGTGCGCATCTACGATCCTACCTCGCGAGATTCGAACCCAGGACCTATCAGTTTCGCGCGCGAGCGCTTAACCTTTAGACAACTGAGCCGGTGTCCAACGGTGTTAATGACTAACTTCAACCAATCCACGAAATTGAGCGGCATATCTGTCATTGTCTTCAGTGAGTTACTATCTCACAACAGACCTGGTTGAACTCCACTGGTCACTGCTTCTCACTAGAACTCCAGGAAATACCTCTTGAAGCCAGTCACTAGTGAGCACATGTTGACTCATGATCTCAACTATTAAAATTACTATAATATCTACAAAAAACTCCTGATATTTAAGTGTAAATGTTTATTAGAATCGAAAGCAGAATACATTACAATTTAAAAATTAAATACAGTGATATTTACGTAGGATTTGGTTTTAGTAAGTAGTTTCTTTTTTTTCTAAAAAAAATTAGCTGAGTCACTGAGAATTGACTAAAAGAAAATTGTCACATTAATGACATTAACAACTGTTAACATTTTATCTTCAAGTAACCTTTGGTTATTTGTTATTACTTCTGTTGTTATAGACATTTTAAAGAAGTAAGTCATATATGTATGATATTATGATTTACTTTAGTGGTTTATATCTGAATGTTATAATACAAATGATTCAGACTTCTTAATAAGTGAAGTTTAATAGAGTTTCTAAATTTTTAAAAACTTGGAACAAGGTTATTTTTTACTAGTAATTTGTAATTGTGTAAATTAGATGTTAAGCTGTGAATACAATGAAAGATGTAAATAAACATTAATCAGTTCATGCCACTGAACGTAAAATTTGGATAAGTGATAGCATCTTAAAAATGTACTAAATACACATGAAAATATAGCTTTTAGTAATAATACATAACTACTGCACATTGGGGAAAATTGACGGTTATTTGAAACAAAGATGGAAGAGAGAGGTTTATACATGGTGAATTAGTTAACGCTGCTGGCAGCATTGACAAATGGTAATTCCCAGTTTATACATCATCGAAGAGTACTTCTCAAATAGAATACATTATAACAAAAAGTGATAATTGAACTGACTGAAGAACCAAAGGGGCAACAACATATTTCTGAATACATCTTATTTTTGTTTTGTAGTTAGAATTCACTGTACAAAAATCTTTGAATCAGAAGTATGACTCTTTAATAAGAGGGAATATATTGTTTTGAATGAATGTTTTCAATCACTTCTCTCAACAGTGCAGTGAATACTAATGTAAATATTCGTTATTCGTAAAACTATTTTGATGCTACTGAAATCAAGAAGTTTTAGCAATAATATGAGATAGTTCCAAATTTTTGAACCATCAGTTTGGTTTAGATAGCCTGTTAGATAGCACAATAATAGCATTGCTTTGTGTGTGAATAAGTTTGTTTGTAAATGGGATAAGATAAGTTAAATTTTACATTGCTAGTTTCTGATTAATATTAAAAAGCTATTACATATTAGCTATGGAAACAATTGAGAGACCTTAGTTATTTCTGTTAGATGTTTTTATTGAAACGAAAAAATACCGTGTTCATGTCAAAATATGCAGTCATCAACTACAGTCATCATTTGCTCAAAAATCTAAAAACAATGTTTTCTATTTTTGATATTTTATCCCATGATAGTGATAAAATCTAGCTACTTCTATTACCTAACTTAGGAAGTTCATTTATCGTAACAATATAATGCTTTTCAGCTATTGTTCTATACTCGTCTTTCCCATACTACAAATTCGTGAAATTCGTTAAATTTTTGTAGTAGTAACGTTTGGTTTAAAAGATTAGTAAACAGTTTATTCTTCCACTGAGTTCCATTTATTTTTATTCAATGTGGGACAAACTATAAGTTTATATATGTCACACCTAAACACATTTTATCCATAATTTTCGATATACTTTGGTTTCTAACATCTCGAAACTTTTTAGTGTCTGTTGCTATGTCAAGCCCACACAGTTTATTCTAGCTTCCGGTCAGACCAGTTTATTCATTCTTCCTGAGTCACATTTTGATCTTGTTAATTATTCGCTTATCAACCTTGAGTGTTTTTTATGAGCGGTAGGTGTTTGCACATCTTATCCTATTCATCACATGTCGGTAACTTATTTTTGCTTGACTATAAATTTCGATTAACGCTTGTTTAAATTGATCTGGCTCATATGCCTTCTTCACCGCGTATCATTTCGTTTCGCCTCGTTTCTTTGATCGTCTGCCTGGATCAATGACATGTATATATATATATATATATATATATATATATATATATATATATATATATATATGTAAAACAATTGAAATTTACTTAGGAATAAGGAATGTTGTCTCATGTTTGTTAGTTTTAAATCCTCTTAATATTCCCAGGATTTAGGACCACTGCATTAAGTGTTCGAACGTCCAAATGTTTTCTTCTTCAGAATACTACTTTAGACATTATTCTGAGAAGTCGCTAATTGAGCATTATAATTTATTGTTTATTATCTATAAAGCCACCTAACTTCAAATCAGAACATAAGACTCAATTCAACTACTGTCTAAATAGTACTGTGTGTTTTAATTGCACTATATTTTCGTTTAGAATGTTGACATATAAAAGTATTCTTGAAGTTTTCGTTTCAAAACAGACCATTTGCTTATATATTTTACCAAAACTTAATACATCAACATTTAGTCTGACAGTATACAATCGGTCAGGAGAAATTATGAAATTTCCGTATAATTTTGACACTTGTCAGACAGTAGTATAGAAAAAAACATCTTAATCGTCTGGTCATTTTTTTTATAGTTTCACTTAACTGTGCTACCTTATCAATACAAATAGATCACTATCGAAGGAAACCACTTAAGTTGGAAAATATAAGCTTAAACATTTTCAATACTTTTATCAAATAGTAATTGAATAATAAATGATTAGTATGTAGTGCCGTGCTTTATTAATCGTTCACCTTGATAACCACTATAATACCAATCTTAACGGTACATAAAATTAGAAGGCAAAGAGGAGCGGCAACTACAGTTTATTAACAATTGACGCAGGCCACAAAATTACAAGCACTGAGCAAATATCCGCGAGCAGCGAGCAATTACATAGGCAATTTATAGTCAAATTGAACAAGGGCACAGCAAAACAAAACAATAACTGATAATTGCGTGCATATTTATATGGGGACGAGGATGAATCATCGAATGATACTTAAGCAACCAACATTTTGGCTAGAGTGTTATGTGCTCTAGTGGTCATAACAGTACAAAGAAATACACGAATTGTTACTATTCCAATGACATTATCCGTTATGTTAATAAAAAGGCTTAACCGAAATTGACCATACTCGAAATCGATTGTAGGATAGTTGCTATAATTACGTAAATTAATATTATCTATCACAATAGTCTTTTGCTAGCCTGAAAAAACTGTTACTACTTATGGTCAACAGATATACGATAAAATAATTTTGGTTCACGGCTGAGCCAATGTTTGTTCATAGATTGATTCTTCAACTTATCAATATTTAAGTAAAATTTACTTCTCATTTTATCTTGTGTTATCTAGAGTTTGCTTATTTACTACATTATTTTTTCATGGAAGTAATGAATGAATTTACATTTAGAAGTATCTATTCAGTTTAGTGAACAGAATTTCTGTTATTTTTTCATATGACCAAAGCGTTTGTTACCTGTTATTTACTTACTTTTGCCTTTTATTCCTCATAGAGGAGCATAGGCCGTTCACCAGCATTCTCCAACTATCGAACTCTGTCCTAGACAGTCCTTCCCAGCTGCTATTCGTCCTTTTCATATCTACTTTCAATTCTCGACCCGGTGTGTTCTTTGGCCCTTCTCTTTTCTGCTTCCCGTCAGGACTCTAAGTTAGCGTTTACCTCATGATGCAATTTGGAGATTTCCGTAATATACATCCGATCCACCTCCAACGTCTTTTCCTAATTTTATCTTCATGTAGAATTTGGTTTGTTCTCTCCCATAGTAGGCTGTTGCTGATGGCAATTGGCCAACAGAAATTGAGTATCCTGAGTAGATACTTGCTTATAAACAATTGCACTTTTATGATGATGGTTGTGGTAGTTCTCGAAGTTTCAGCTCCGTACAGTAGAACTGTGTTGACGTTCGTATTAAAGATTGTGACTTTGATATTGTTTGGTAATTGTTTTGAGTTTCATATGTTCTTCAATTGTAGTAATGCTATCCTTGCTTTGCCAATCCTCACCTTTACATCTGCATTAGATCCTCCTTGTTCATCGATGATGGTGTTCAGGTACGTGAAAGATTCCACATCTTCCAGAATTTCTCCATCAAGTGTGATTGGGTTGGTGTTAGGTGGACCTTCCTTTCTTCCTTGTGTATGTTGAGATCTACTGCTGCAGAGGCTCCTGCTACACCAGTTGTCTTCATCTGCATTTATTAATGTGTATGGGATAGATGGGCCAGGCCATATGTGAATCCCAAATCTTATAGTTGGTCCCGAGCTGTTCATTGTATTCCGTGCTTTACCTCAGATGTCGAGGCCTTCATAATCCAGTTCTCCAAGCACCATCTTGCGGTGTAGTCCGTTGTATGAATTCCGGATGATATTGACGATTTTCTGAACTAACAACACCGTAGTGTCGAACAAGTTTCTACAATGTTCTCCTATCCACACTGTCGAATGCTTCCTCACAGTCAATGAGGTTGATGTATAGTGACGAGTTCCATTCAATTGATGGTCTGTGCATGATCGATCCTTGCGGAATCCGGTCTTTAGATTTTGAAGTAGGACGTCTACTGAATCTTTTATCCGATTCAGCAACACTCAGTTGAAAACTTTTCTTGGTACTGACAGTAGTGTGATGCAACTGTTATTGGTACAGTCATTATTGTTATTACTTACTGAACATAACAGATCCAAGTTAAAATTATTATTTCAACGACTTCAAATATATATATATTCTTTGTTCAACCTACAAAAACAATAGTTAGAATAGAAGAAACAGAGTCAAATACAAATGCTTTATTCCATTAGTTTTGTGTCAGTTACATCCAATCCAAGTCAAATGATTCATAAAGAAATTGTAACAAATTACATAAGTTAATAAAAAAAGTTGACCATTGACTATTGGATAACTCTTTAATTTATGTACAATGACAGTGACTGAGGAAACTTAATAGAAAAACTATCAAAAAATTTTCAGATCACAGTAGAGGTTCAATGAAGAACACTTTTCATTTCATATTTAATTATGGTTAATTATCATGACACAAGATTTATTTTTCATTTCAGAATCTATTTCATATTCAAGTTTTAAATGACAACTATCACTTCATCTAAGCAAAGATGGATAGTGGCTAGCAGTGGAATCAAGGACGCGCGTTTCATCCTATTTGGGACTCGTCAGCTGGATGTACCTGCATCTCAGAGTCGATGTTCACTCTGGGACTCGAACCCAGTAGCTTGCACTTCAAACGCCATCGCGTTATCCACTAAGCTACTGAGTCCTGATAGCCACTTGCTTGTGTAATAGGGTGAAGTTATATTCACTTGTTGCTGTTTTACTTATATCTTCCCATTGTTATATTGGACTGCAATTGAATAGTTTCATTTTGGCATATGCGCATCCTATGCGGACTGCCTCGATATTGCC
>NW_017386064.1:42764-117229 GCF_000237925.1 Schistosoma mansoni
GGCAATATCGAGGCAGTCCGCATAGGATGCACATATGCCAATAAGAGACTGATCAATTACAGTTAAATATAACAATGGGAAGATACAAGTAAAACATGTTCATGTTCCTTTCTTCTTCATTTAGGTTTTGTTCTTTTGCTTTTGATTTTTAAAGAATTTCAATACTACTGAACAGAATATTCATTAAACATTTAACAAAGAAAAATATACAAAGTGAATTTACTTAAAATATATCGGTAAACTTAGTTTGAATGTAAATTTTTGTAATAATTAGTAAACCTAGTTCAAGGTTATATCCAACTTAGTTTAGTGGAAATCGATATTTCTTTGCACAAATATTGTAGAAAATTAGGGAAGTATGTGGAATGAGATGAAGAAAAAACACCCTAAGAAACAAACAACTTTTTTTGATTATAAATTATAAACCTTTTGAAATGGTTAACGAACTAAATAAGTGACATATAGAAATTGTTATACTATGAATCTCTTAAAATTGTAAGACAAAAATTAGGAATATACGATTTTTACATTAATAAGAAATAATGATTCTACAGCTCTATTCCGAATTGTGAAAATCTATCCTGGGTTCGAATCTCGCTCGCGAGGTGAGGTCGTGGATGCGCACTGCTGAGGAGTCCCACAATAGAACGAAACAGCAGTCCAGTGCTTCCAGGTTTTCCCTGGTGGTCTAGCTTCAATTGACTAACGCTTTCAACTACGAAAATACTAAATCTCCACAAAACCCCCTCTGATAATAAAAATCTATTAATCTTTTAAAAGAAATTGTATGCTTATAGATTTTTAACTCTTAACATATTACTTACTAGAAACTATGTTTTTATAAGTACCGAAAATGATCAGTTTTATATGGAGTTAAAATAAACTCCAAAAGTTGGTCGTATATTCCATTCAAGACTATTGAAAGTTCTTAATATTCACCAATAATAGGAAACCTTACAGGGAACTGAAACCACACCAGTTTACTGAAGGGTAGAAACTAGCAATTTCGTACAGGTTATATCCAGAACAGTTGTGCTACATAATATTTAGTACATATTACAACTTTACAGACTTTCAGAATTACAAAAGTAACCTTATATAAAAGGTAAAATAGTCTTTAAAAGATTACTTGAAATTTCAAGGACAGTGCTATATTTAACTGATTAGAAGCGGAATGATTTGGATTGTGAGGTAACTAAAACTCAGCAATAAATGCAACTAATATTTAACGGTAAAATGGAGAAATCTGGATAAATATCAATGAAGTGAAATGTTTTATTGTCGACGTCGTATTTATAATTTAATTATATCCTCACACTTCTGAAGAAAGAAACTAAGGTGTACTGGTTGGAAATTCTCAGATTTACTTCGACTTAAATCATCAGTTTCTATTGCGTTGAATTTATGAGATTCATGGTCATAGTGGAGCTTTAAGAACATTTGAAATAACAGAACAGTATTGTCAACGTATATCAAGTACTAAACAAAACTATACAGTAAGTTATTTGTGGGTGGCTAACAGGCTTCTCGATTTTTTTTAAGAGGTTTACACTACACCTGAATGTCATTTTAGATATATTAAAAGAAATAAATTATATAGAAATATAAAAAGAGTACCCATCTTTTCGTTAATAAATGATTTCAATTAATCACGAAAATGGCTTTTGTGGATCTCGTTCGAAGATCATTCACATCACTGTCTGAATATGCTTACAAAACAACGGGAAAGTCAGGATTTTCGATTTGTTCATCGCCAATTGTTATTGGCCTGTTATAAAAAAGGAATTTATGGCTCATATATCATAATACCAAGTCTAGTGAATGAGGGTTAAGTGCTCGCATGTGTTTGGCTTCAGTGAATGATAATTGTAGGTTTTAATAGATGACTGTGAGCTCATTTGGTCCAACATTGTTACACACTTTATAAACGTCATCAAACATTTCTCATTAACAGAGATTTCACAATGAAGATGCAAACTATCTTTTCCTATTCAGTTTTCTAACTGATCTAAACTATAGTAAATGCAATACATGCTTCAATATTGTTAATTTTAGTTGTAAATATTTACAAATAATGTTCTATTATCTTTCCCCTGAAGTACATTTTTAGTCAGTGTGATATCAATAACTACCATTTAGAAGGAAAAACAAATACTCTTCATCTCTCATTTGAATAATTCATATGAAATATTTGATTAATGATATATTCTAAATTTGTCATAAGAAACTTAGTGTAAATTTGCTTAGGTGTTTTGTTTAAGTTGCATTTTGTTTCTTCAGATTATAAGCGAAGATGGATAGTGGCTAGCAGTGGAATCCAGGACGCGCGTGTTATCCTATTTGGGATTCGTCAGCTGGATGTACCTACATCTCAGAGTCTATGTTCACTCTGAGACTCAAACCCAGTACCTTTCGCTTCAACATCAACTCTGAGATGCAGGTACATCTAGCTGACGAGTCCAAAATAGGACAAAACGCGCGTCCTGGATTCCACTGCTATCTACTATCCATCTTTGCTTATAATGCCTGTGAATTAAGGCTATATCGAGGTAATACGCACAGTATGCATATATGCCAATAAGAGACTTATCAATTGCAGTTCTAAACGGGAAGATTCAAATAAATAATACCAAGTGAATTTGTCTCTTCAGATGTTTGTATAAGTATGACATATATTTACCAATCATACAATCATTTCAAGGTTATTATGTTCTACCAACTGTTGCAATTTTTCACATTGTATTGTATAAATACAAACTTCTCATATTACAATGCATACAGTTATAATCTACTAATCATTTGTAATATAAATTACTTTGATCCATGACTTTTACATAATTTCGTTTGTTCATGAATGTTTCATAAGATAAATGAGAATTATGGTTGGCCAGTAATTAAAAAAATGGAGATAAAATGTCCGAATATACCGGAAGACTATTTCCTTCCATCTTATGAAATGTAAATCTCAAACTTAACCATAATGAATCATCTTTGGTAATGTTAAATAAGAAATAACGTGACATTATGTCTACTGAGCTTCTTAAAATAAAAGTTTTCCATGTAAACAATTCATTTACACTGTTTAAAATGTACAAATATATTCGAATGTAGTATCAACAATAAACCATAAAATATAAATACTATTTTTAAACTACAACTAATAATGTGTAGTATGAAATATGATTCGAAATTCAATAATTATTAAGGCGGTAACCAATTATTTGTAAATGTATTATTATTAATTAGATTGATTGACATCATGTTCATTTCTTTATGAGGGCAATACTGATGTTACGGATGATCGACATTTATCAGAAATACAAATATTTTACAATATAGATCTGATGAATGAAGTCATCATTAAAATGAATGATGTACGTAATGTTTTATTTCGATAATAAAATAGGCGTTTGTATTCTATCGTTCAATAAAAATGTAACGACCATATCATCTAAAGACTGTGGTGATCAATAGGCATACAACACAGATGACTGACCTGCAACATATCATGTAGAGAGAAGAGTTAAATATTACTGGTACGAAAATGGGGAAATAGTGGGTCCTTTTTTTATCAAAAAATACCAACAGTAATGACTTTATGAATTTAATTAAAAAAGTTGTTGTTTTTATAAGTAAAGACTGTTGTAATCTGTTAGTCAACGAGCTGTATTATATTTTCAACATCAAAGAAATTACCAATGGTTGGAAAGAATGAAATAAAAAAATAACTTGTGTCATTTATATTGACTTACTTAAATTTTCGTTACATCTACCCATCTCATATAACAAGAAGTAGGTCATGATCAGTACTCTATTTTGTCAGCAGCGTGAAAAGAAAACGTACTTGTTGAATGTTTTGATGATAGAGATAAACCTGTAAGTAGATCTCAAATCGTTGCTGTAGATAAGATTTTCCGATTTGAAAATCATGATAAAATTGCTTGAAAAATAAATATCTGATTGCAATATGAAAACAATTATGTGACTATTAATCTACTGACTTTCAATGGTAACACTAATTTTCTAAAAACTATATGGATGTATGTAACAAGATTACAAGAGAATTAAAGATGATCTATGCGTTTGAAGCGAAAGTTACTGGGTTCGAGTCCCAGAGTGAACATCAACTCTAAGATGCATGTACATCCAGCTGACGAGTCCCAAATAGGACAAAACGCGCGTCCTGGATTTCACTGCTAGCCATCTTTGCTTACAAGATCTATGAGTTTATTCACTAAAATCTACTTGTTATTTTGAAGTTATATTTAATGTAATATACAAAATATGTGTCATGGAAGATCATATAATAAGTATGATTGATCAAAACAAAAGTACCTTTAGGCTTCTGGTTTCTTTAAAAATCAACAATTTCTAAATATATTTAAATAAATTTTCTGTCCACAAATTAATATTACAACGTGTGGTATGAAGTTAATGTAAACTTTCTATTTAATTAATTCATTAATCAACTAAAAACTTAGAAATCATTGAAATACATACAATACAGGCGGTGAAAGTTACCACGCAAACAAATAAAAGAAATTTACCGATAAATATGTTTGTTTTGATTATTCATTAAATCGATTTCCTATTGTTATATCCCGTGGAGAATTATAAATGGTAACTCTGAGGACTATTTATGGACCAATGTGATATGTATATTTCCTATTGTATAATTGTTAAATGCCCCCAAATGCCCTGGTACGATCGAGAGTGGGGAGAGTCCGCTCTCCCTCTCCAAATGCTCTCACATGGCCACGCGAATATATAGCCTCTGCCAGGGAATTCTTACTCACTGCCTTCTCGTGGCATTACTGATGTTTACGAAATTGAGAGGACGAAAAGCGAATGTCCGGCGCTTTAACCGGGTTGGTGGACACGGAAAGTCCACCTAGGGGAGTTAGAAAACCCTGATTCCAAACCAATGGTGCACATGGGCTCCAGTATCCTGAAGGAACAAATGGCGTATGAACCTGTCGTTGGTCACCGGCTACCATTGGACTGCATCTCCTTAAGATGCTCCACTGCCTTATGGGTTAGACTTTTCGGTCAAAGGCTCGGGGTGTGGCCCCCTAAGAAAACCACCTGCTTCAGTCTGAGCACCTGGGCAGTATCACAGCCCTCACATAAATCAAATGAGATTTGTGAGGCGCATATTTATCTGGTGCCCCTTTGTACCAATATTTATGTGTTTAAATAAAATAAAAATAAATTGTTAAATAACTAAACTAATCATATTCGTGTCCCTCTTATCATAAGCTTTATTTTGACCCATAGACTATTATTGTACGATTTACCATTCTTGAGTTATCCCCAGTCCAGTAATTACTGTTCCCCCTATTTACAGCCACATTCGGCCAAATCTCGTACAAATGTTATTTCCTATTTTATGGTACGATATGATCAGTTTGTTTGGTATATAGACCCAGTATGTTTGAGAATAATGATTCATATTGTAAAGACTGTTATTGGTGTTCTGGACTTAACTGGCTGGTCTAGGCAGATAGCAGGACTGATAAGTACTCAAGACTACTCATATGGCTTTTTTGTATCATAGCTCTGATCGATAATTCACTCCTCTCTAATTGGCGGTTTTATAACTTCATATACCAAACAGGTCACACGTACGCACGCACACGATATAACACCTATATACAAAGTTATAATTTCGAAAAAAGATTTATATTATTCAATTTCATATATACAAATAAGAAGAGAAATGAAGCTACACTTAGATATTATTGTTCAGTAAACTTTGTATTTCTTTTATTTATCCTTTTTTTTTTCTTCCATGTATTTGAAAAAAAGAAAAACAATCACTATGGAAAAGTAAATTAAAGTACAATAATCAATTATTCGTAATAAAATAAAAATTCAATTTTTTATTTATGAACTTTGATTGTTATTTAGAATCATTTTAGTTTTTGTGACATTTTTTTGTCCTAAATCAGAATTAAAATTTTGAAAGTTTTACATAAACTAAAAATTGATCATTATATATATATATATAATTTGATAGAATAGAATTAATTTAGTGTATTCAATGTTCAATAATATTTCTATTTAGTTACTATATAATTCCTTTTTAATTCTCTACTTAAGTTATTTAATAATTTTAAGGTTATATATGTATCATTGTAACATTTAAAATACTTTCAATGCTCTTAAAAACAGTTAACAGTTAATGATTAAATCTTCATGATAGATTTAATAAAATTGTAGATTTACTTCATTCTAGGTAAAGATGGATATTGGTTGGCAGTGGAATCCAGAACGCGAGTTTTGTCCTATTTTTGACTTGTCAGCTGAGTTTACTTGCATCCGAGAGTTGATATTTTACTGTAGGACTCGAACCCAGTACCATTTACTTCAAATGCCATCGCGTTAACCACTTAGCTACTGAGTCCTGATAGCCACCTACTTGTGCAATGGGTTCAAGTTCCGGAGTGAATATCAACTCTGAAATGCACGTACATCCAGCTGATGAGTCCTGGATAGGAAGAAACGTGAGTCCTGGATTCCACTGCTAGCCAATATCCATCTTTTCTTATAAAGCTTGTGACTTACAACAATATAGAGGCCATCCTCACAGAATTCATATATACCAACAGGAGACCGATCAATTGCAGTCCTAAACAATAATGGAAAGATTCAACTAAACAATACCAAGTGAATGTGCTTCATTCTGCCTTAAATCTTCATAACATTGAAGAGTCTTAATTATTAAATTACAATGAAGCATTTGGGATTTATAAAAATTTTATTTCTCTAAAATGAAAACAACCCCTGTAATTCAATCATAATGTTATGCTATCACTTATATGTGTAAAATCTTTGGTTTCCATCTCATTGAGGTCAATTTTCTATAACAATGTTAAATAGATTTCAAATCTTTATTTTACTTATATATATATTCTATTATAATAATATAAAAGGTGTAATGAGAGGCACAAATACCATTCGGAAATACAAAACCAAAATATATGATTTCCTTCAAGAGAATTCATAACATTTCAACATGAATAATATTTATTCTGGAAGAAGTAAAAAGTGAAAAACGTATCCTTTTTGTTTTACTGTAAACGTTTTTATATTACGTAATAGTTGAATAAGTGCAATTTCATTTGATATTAATGAGAATAATTATATAACACTTTTTTTGTTAGATAATAAGAAGTTAAACTGTGAGCAATATATATTCGAAAGATTGTATTAAGGGAAGAATTTAAAGAGTAATGAAGCATTACATGGTTCGTGAAATACATTAGATTGTACGATTATTAGAGAAAGTACCATGATCTATTGAACTCATTGAATAGAAGAAAAGAAGAAATAAGTGTAAAGTAAATGAATATCATTTTTGTACTAAAATTTGTTTAATTGAGCGATAAATACTAACTGGTGGATTTACATCCGAACTTACATATTGTGTACCAGCATCAATTTTAAAATTAAATATATTTGTTACAGTTGGTGATTCTGTTTGTGTGCCTCGATCATCTAAATTAGCATTTAGAAAATCAACTTGAATAGCACGATGAAGTAATGCACCTTTTGGTGGTGGTAATGTTTTAATTAATTCGGGACCAGTTTGTACATGTGTATTAACAAATTGTGCAGCTTTTGCTTTTGATTCTGCAATTAATTGATTTGGTGTAACTATTCTACCTAAGTTTACTTCACCTGATTGAAAATGACCTATTCTTGCACGCCAAAATGTAATACGTGGATCCTCTATTATTTGTTCTTTGATACTATTTTCATCATCATTATTAGTGTTTATCTTATCGTCAGCATTCTCATAGTTCTTTTCTTCTAACTGTACTAAATTATTATTAATATTTTGAACAGAATTCTCTGCTATAGCTAGTTGTGATAAAAATAACTGCCAATTAGGACAGGTGAATATTGAACTTGAAGCTAGTTGTAAACAACGATTTAGTCGATCTAACATTGGTCCTGCCTCAGTTAGTGCTTCAATAGGATCCATAAGATCTAGTCTACTGGTTACACGATCATCGTTGATAAAATTATACCATGCTGTTGTAGCACTTATTAATCTATTGCATTCAGTTGTTATTTGATCTAGTTCAACACCAAACATTTTATCAACTTGTTCGCATAGTTTCGCTCTTTGTATGTGAATACGATCAATGAATGCCATTGCAGTATCTTCCACCATTGTACGTAGTTGACGCATTTCATTTTCACATATTTGTAGGCCATTTAAAAATACTTCGATCTGATTCATTTGTGATTGTGTTTCAGAACTTTTAAGATTTAATTGATCTTGATAAGCAGCAACAGCCTGTCGCATAGATAGTATGTCATGATCAGCATGACCAGTATAATTTGAACTGTCTTTAGATAACGCTGTACTATCAGTAACTGTTTCAAAAGCACATATTATGCATATATATGCACGACAAGTTAAACAAAAAAATCGTCTTAACTCACGAGGATGTCGATTACAACGAAGTTGTTCCATTTGATCTACTTGTATTAGTACATGATTAGTTGTAACTGGCATTCTAGAATGGGCTTCTTGACAGTAGATACATAATCGCTTTCCACATTCTAAACATGCTGAAGTAGCAGGTCTTGGACCAGATGAATCATTACGTCTACGAGTTGAAGTAAGTGATTTACGTAAATGCTTTTCATTTCTATCTTTATAGAGGTGAGTAGATGAACGTGCAGTTTGTGGGCTCAATGCTTCTGAATTATCCATGCTATCTTGCATGCTTAATTTGTCAAGTGATACTCCTTCATCAGCATCGCTATCATCACTTAATGTATCATCATTACTAACATATCTGTTAAAACTTTTATATTGAGTTCGTTTAAATTGTGCTGATAAAGTAGACTGTGGTGATTTAATCCCATTTAAATGATTATCTGTTAACAAAGGTTCTTTAGTACAAACATCACAAACAGGAAAATTAGGCATACGATCAACCATAGATGCAAGTTTATCAGCTAATTGATCAGCTGGTAAACTTGTTACTCCACCAGTTGGCACAATCGTATCTTTTTGACATATTGGACAAGTAATTACATCATCTTTTGTTGTAACTGTATGATTATAGCGTGAAGAACCATATAATGAATTTGAATAATCACCATAACGAAAACGTGATGACCATTTACGTCGATAACCAGATGAATATTCATTTGAATTTGATGATTTATACAAAAGTTTTAATGCTTCAATTTCTTTAGCTTCTTCATCTGCTTTACGTTTTGATATAATATCTTCTAGACATGATTGACAAAATGAATGAAGACATACTAATGCTTTAGGTTGTTTATATGGTAAATGACAATGTTTACATGTGTATGAATGTTTCATTAAGTTTGAACTAATTTCCATTGTAATTTTTTTTTCAGATCAATGCTTCAATTACTATGATAAAAGTCTTGTTGAGATGTCTTGAAAAGAAGTATTTGATAAATGAATGTTTCTTGAAGGAATATACAAGATGTATGAAGAACTATTCAAGTTCAAATTAGATTCTATATTAATTTTCAAAAGTTTTATCAATGGAGAAAAAACAAATTATTGTCCTCATTTTGTCACATATTATCGTTGTTACTTATTACTTACTAGTATGATCAAGAGAATTCTATGGAACGTGTTTAATTTGTGCTATACACATAACGCCCACAACTAGATTTTTCTATCCTATATTATCCTATACATCAAACAATAAAGGGTGTAATTTAATCCTATCTTATTTTTAAACCAATCATATTGAAATAATACTTGAATTAGGATTGTGAATTTTTGTGTATATCTAATTTATTATTATTACTATTATTATTATACATTATTTCTCTGTAAACACGATGAATATATGGAAAAAGTAATAAGTAAGTAAAACATCTAAAGAAAGGAGAAGAAGAACTGTTACTTTGAATAGTGTTTTCAGGAAAACTGATAAGATATTCAAATTACAACAGGAAACTAATTAAAACTTGGTTCTAGTGATTAAGCATAGAGAAGTGGTAGAATGGTACCACATTTTAAAATATTTCAATAGCTATATTTCTATTTATTTTGTAGGCTGTCAGTCACACTTATTACCTAATGTCTAGAGATATTATCGATTTTACTGAAATAACAAGAGATTGTAAACCCATAATTTGGTGATCGTAGCTAGTATTTTATTTATTGAGCCAGATCTAAACCATGCTTAGTACTAGATTTTCTGACGTTTCGTGACTCAGTGTAAGCCACTTCTTTAGATAAGTTTTTTTTTAGTTGATCACCTAATATTCGTGTTGTTCCTTTGTATTATTTAAACTTGGATTAATGTTAATTTGGTTATTCGTCCTCTGAAGAAGTGGCCTACACTGAGTCACGAAACGTCTGAAAATCTAATTTTTCTACTGATTGGAATATTACAAATATATTAATTCATTTATAACAATCTACCCAATGCTCAATTTATTCAAAATTATCAAATCAAAACTTGGTAGTGATACCCATGCTTAATACTATTTGCAACGTTAACAGTAGTTAGGGAACCCTCTCACAAAGGTTTCTTTGTCCAAATTTCAGATAACCCTGAGTATCGACCCAAGTTATAGATCCTCAAAGTTTCGCTCTATCAAACACGTTCTCGTTCCATATGATGATTGTAAACTCGAATAACTCAAGTTTAAATATTTTTCTTTATAACCTTACCTGAATAGTTAAACATTTCTATGAAAAACGTTTTAAAATAATTCCTGACTAACAGGTTGATTATTTAGGTTTTAGACTTTAAATGTAGTCTGTATTATAGTTATTGGTAAACTGAGACTAAAATCTGCTTATTAATGTTCATTTTTAAATGTTTACGTTATTTAAACTGTTTCGAATATTTCCTCAAATGTCAAAATGAATCATAGTTCAACCTTAATATTAACATGATAATTTTTGTAATTTACCATAAACCTTAATTATTTACTGATTATTAACCTAACTTTAATTTATTTCCTGGGTTACTCGGATTAGTGGGTAGTACCTATGATAAATGTTTGAAATGTTAACATTAAGATCCATTTTGTTAGTCTATACAAATGTACCTGAAAAATATTATACAGATTACAAGTTGAACTGACAATTATGAAAATGTTCACATTTATTTGTTAACCAATATTACGATGGCAGACTTACAAATCGTCAATTTTTCTGATTAATCATTTTTCTGTCTATCTAGAAGATACATAAATGACTTCATTATTTTGCTTCGAATATAATTAGGAAATGACTGGTTAACTACATCAGGGGTAAATGATTTGATTTTCACTATGGGATTTGAAGAATAATATTATGTCACATACACACAAAATCTTTCAGATACGAACTTTTACAGAAAGTAAAAGAGTTACACATTGAAGAATATGTGACTACGCAGAATACGTAATGAATACTGGCCCGGATTTCGGCTTACATATATATATATATATATATTACACAGGTTTTCTCTTGTAACATCCAAAATAACGTTCTTTTAGATAGAAGCGTAGATGGGTTTAGAAAACGACACAGTTCTACTCATTATGCTACAACTACTTTTGGAGGTAATGTTGATGATTTATTACTAAATTTTTAATTATTTTTATGAAATACTCTGCATTGTTTTTAAATTTTAATTATAGAAGTTAGATCGGTTACATGTAACATGGTTATTTCATTAGTCCATTACTACTTAAGCTTCAGTTAAAGAGAATTGTAAACACTGTAATCTTGAAAGTCTTACATGTGCTGAAAAAGGTGAAATTACATGTAATTACGGAATTTGACTGAGCCATGATGGATAAAATTTCAAAAGGTTGAATGATGTAAGCTATAGACAGAATATTTTAAGGAGCTAATTTGCGGCTTTTATACTTATCATTGTGTAGTTAGTATACAGAATGACAAAAGCGTCAAATATCTTTGTTAGGTATTTGCCTAAAACCGAATAACCTTAAAAGCATTAAAATATTAGAAAGTTCATATCAAAAGCATGTATTGTAAAAAGATTAAAAAACTGAGGTCACTCATTTCTAAAACAGTTCACGTACATTGAACATCTAGTTAACTTCATCTTGTAAATATCACAACTATCAAACGCTTTCGACCTGACCGTAATGTATTGAAAAATACTAAATAATTGCTGATCGGTTTGATAAACGTGATATGGTTTTACCATAGAACATTTTATTACCGACTCCTTGACATTAATTCACTGAGTCAAACTTGTGAATTAGTGTCTATTTTTCATAAAAATAGCAACGAATTTAGGTGTTAAACGATTTTCGAAATAATGTTTTTGTATTGGCTAACTCGCTAGGTAACATTTAGTATTAATTTCAATGCGTTTCATGTTGAATAAATGAAAAGTAACGATCAGTTCGTGGAATCAATGTGTTTATTATTTTGATTAAATTCTTAATTGCTCAGTATTGTAATAAGCCTTTTTCAGTCATAAATTGAGTCGCATAACGCTTACCTTGTGACTGCGAAGTCCTCTGTTTGACATTGATTACAAGGTAGCCCGTATGTATTGGTGAATAGTCGTTATCTAGGATGCGATAACTTTTTCAGTATTTCGTGACTCTCAATAGCTCGTTGTATATAACTGTTCCTCACTTCATGATTAATTATCAATGATCTAACAAATAAACTAAAAAAACATCATTTGTATTGCTTTTCGTCATTGCTTCGTCTGAGAGAAAACTCGGCGATTAATGTTTTAGAGTATACATTCGACGTAGAATAATTGTGATATTATGGTCGAAGAAAATGAAACGAACAAACCTCGTTAGTTCATTAACAAAATCGATATTAGCCGCCAATCATTTAGAAAGTGAATATTTTGTAATGTATGCAGTGATAAATAATTATGCGTCTATAAATTTAGTAATAAGGGGAACTATTTTAAGTCGATATTATCTGTAAAATGAAAAACAAATGCATTTTAAGAAACTCACATCAGATGAAACGTTGTCTAACAATAAAATAACCATTGAACGATGGTGATACTAATGATTTCAGTGATAGTTATAGACAGGAATAAAGATTTTACATGGGTTGGGTTATATTTCCTGTTAGTAAACTGAAATACAATAACTATCCAATATTTATTTGTATTGGTTATTTGAATCTTCCCATCGTTGTTGAGTACTGCAAGTGATCAGTAATCTCTGCTTATAATATTTGTGATTTAACGACAATCTGTACAGGATGCACTTATTTCAAAAAGAGACTGATCGATTTCAGTCTACAACATCAATGGGAAATTCCAAACAACCAATACATATGAATTAGACTCCACCTCATTAGATAAGTCAGCGACTATCTGGACTCAGTAACTGAGTGGATGACACAATGGCGTTTGAAATCTCGGTGTGAGAATTAGCACTGAGATCCAGTTACATTCAGCTGACAAATCCCAAATTGGATAAATTGCTAATTTTGAATTTCGCTTACAATTTTCATTTATGTAATAGAGAAACGATGTTTCCGGTTAATATTGTTTTTAACAAGATTGTTATTTTTGTGGAGAATAGTACACGATGACTGATCAATTTATTTGGATGTTTTTGATTAAAAAAGCGCTGATTTTTCACTTTTTTTTCACTAAGTAAATTGTTGAATCTTTACGCCATACCTAATCCCATGATTTATAATTTAATTCCAATGATACACATTTAGTAGTTTATTGAAAGGTATACCTAATAAAGTACATACTATCTATTGATGAGAAAGAACGACTATGAGAAAAGAAAGTATTTTTCCATATTATGAATTTTCGAAAAAAATTCTTTCTAAAATAATGAAAAAGAAACAAATATGCCAATGCTATTGATCAAATAACTATTCACATATTTAAGGATTAACTATATATGTGTAGGAATCTAGATAATGGAAACAAGGCAATTACTAAGTAACTTTCTTGAAATATTAGGGGATAGATTTCAGTGCATCCAGAAACAAACAGTTGTCTTCATATATATATATATATATATATATATATATATATATATATATATATATATATCAGCATTCTACTGTGGGAGAGAACAAACCAGATTCCAGTGGGGGAAGAAATCAGGAAAAAGCTCTGGAAGTGGATAGGACACACATTGAGGAAATCACCCAACTGCGTCACAAGACAAGCCCCCGCATGGAATCCTGAAGGCCAAAGAAGAAGAGGAAGACCTAAGAACACATTACGCCGAGAAATGGAGATAGACATGAGAAGAATGAACAAAAGTTGGATAGAACTAGAAAGGAAGGCCCAGGACATAGTGGTTCGGAGAATGCTGGTTGACGGCCTGTGCTCCATTGGGGGTAACAGGTGTAAGTAATATATATATATATATATATTTAATGCAACATAACAAATACCATTAGTTTCCTATGGTAAAACACTTAAAAACCTCACAGTTATAGAAATTTTAAACATAGAATTCATAGATCAGCAGGTTCTGGTGAACAGTTTAGTAATTTTGCTCAATAAGTTGAATAACGAAACTATGTGATTTAATATATTCTATTTAGTATTAATCAGGAAAAAACATCCTGAAGAAGCAAGAATTTTCAATGTCTTTCCTGTCAATATTCTCCATCTAGAATTTTATGTAAGCTTTGATAAGTAGATGTTTTCTTCATTAACTTGACATTCGACACCGATTAAGCCTGTTAGTTTTAATTTTCGATCCGTTCAACGATAACTAATTATTCATAGCGCTTTATAAAATATATTCTCTTCTTGCGTTTCTGGTGTATCTTACAAATGTTTATTCTTTTGTATCTATTAGTTGTAGTTGTCCTTGTGTTAAAGTTTATAGATCCATTTCTTATGAATCGAATTTTTAAACAAAATCTTTATCGGTCAAAAAAAAATTTCTACATAGCAGCTTTGAAATCTTATTCTAATAATTAATTTAATATATTTTGCTTTTAGAATAAATATTGTACATACCATATTCACATAAGTATTTAAATGATCCCGTCTAACAGGATTAGGTGATAGTTTACATCGTGGAATGATCTTACTTGGACAAACACTGAAAACTAGGAAGCGTTGGACGGTTGTTTTTTAAGTATCAAACTTTTTACCAATGCATAATCATCACTCACCGGGGTTCGAAACCGAAACCTTGATGTCTTGGGTCAATCGTATAACTTTTAAATCACTGATTCGGTATCTAATGGCCAATTTGTTCCTGGTATTTCAAAAAATATTTTCCGGTGCTGTTAGCGAGAAGTTGCCTCACATTCAACAGGAAGTTGAACTCTATTAGTCTCGAAATCTAAAAAAGTTCAATATAAGTTGAAATATTAAATATCGCATAACAGTTCTGCAGGACTCAAAAGTTGATTCAGTATTAAAGTAACTACAAACTGATGGATAAAAATAACTATCTATGTACAACTACTGGCGTGACACTCTTGAAATTTCAACATTTTCCTCAAGTATGATTAGTATCGATGGGGAAACGAAATAACGTACCTAATAGTTTACAAATTCTTTGTGTCTTGAATTATGATAAAAGTGTTATCAATAATAAACCACCACTCTTCTCTCTTTGTTTACGCAAGTTCATCAAAATGTACATAATTGGTTCATGCACCTTTCAGTGATGTAATTTCACAACTAAGTGATTTATATACAAAACCTATCGATAACAACATAGAACTTTACTTAATCATCCAATTCCTTCCTTTCATTTTGTTTATAAATTAATCGAAATCAACAATTTTCCACGGAAATGAATTGTAAGGTTGCATTAGAGAAAAAAAATTCTAGGAAAAAAAGGAATAACGGGACTTTCACAAACGTTTACAGTAATAATAAATAATAAAATAAACACAATCTATTGTAAACATGTGATTCTAAGATACAGTTATGAATAAACATTTTGATTAACAAAAAAATCTAAATTAAAACTTTCAAGAAAAACTTCATGTGATCTCATGTTAACTGTATAGATATTTGGAGATTATAATTGTAAAAAAAAGGTAATGAGGCTGGATGAAATAAGCAGAATTCATGTGCATCTTCATGAAATATTGTCAAGTTGAAAGAATAATTTTTCACTCCATATCAGTTGAAAATCCAGTAGCAATAGATAGCTGCTTTATCGTTATTATCTTTGATGTTTGGTAGTTTTCCAGATAATTGTGGTATTTTATATAAAAACATTAGTAGATCAATACTAGTAACTAACGGAGGTCAATAGTGTTAAGAAGGATGCTTAAGGCTTCTGTTATATGTAAAGGATATATTTATTCACCATGCTGAATATTTATTTGAATTTAGTTAATGTTTTGAAAGGCTTTGCTTACATACACTTGGTATCATGTTATTATGCGAGTTACCCACTGAAGACAATGGAAGATGATCGCTGAATGTCATGGATTGACTGAAGTCCTACATTAACACACTTATATGCCGGTTCAGTGGTCTAGAATTTAAGTGTTCTCATTCGATCAACGACCAACGAAATTAACTATGAATACATATACCACTGCTATTGATAATAATAATGATAATACACAGATCAATAAGATTGGACCACATACAGGGAAACTAATACAACATGCTTCTAAATTAATAAATCAGTCATCCATTGCACAACAATTTAAATTAAATTAGCAAATGAAAACAAACACATCGGTTGCTAATGATAATACATCTACTATTACTAAAAATAAAGATTGTATTACGAGTGGTGTCAGTAATAAAACACAAGAAAACTTCAGTAATATCAAATTTGGTAAACAATCTCATCAGTTGTTACAGTAGAATCATAACGTAAAAACAAATGATCCCATCGATATTATTAGTATGGCGAAAATTATGAACAGACAAATGAACTCATCAAACTTATTAAAATAAATCGTTGTGTATTCATTGTCTGTGTTCTATTTCTAAGTTGTGCTTACTTGATAAATTCTGTTTATTTAAAATGACAATACTTCTAAAACTTTTACAACAAATGATAGAAATTATCGGTATACTTTTTTTAGCTTCTAAGACTGTGCATTAAGTTGCTACTAAGGGATTCATCAACACTTTATACCAATTACTCTAACTGCAGTTGAATTCAAAGCATTTGGCTCCTCAAAGGAAATGATACAAACTAATCACTGAGTGAAAATTTTAGTGGGTCACATTTGTGGATTTTCAGTCATTTTATACTGTCATCGTATGTTGTTGTATGGATTTATACAAAAATTCGAATGAATAAGCATTTAAAACACACGAATCGATAACAAATACAAATGATACCTCCTCATATAATTCTTACATATAATTCTTACTGATCACTGGCATAACCAAAAGACCGTACCTGACTTATTATTAAATAATTACTATCAAACGGAACTAACACTCTAAGCGTTTTTATTCAACTTTGCCTAATATCAAATTGTACGATTTACTGACTTTTTCTAAATATATATCACATAAGCTAACCGGTGAAACTCGATTGTAGACAATTTTCTAGAAGATCATAAAAATGACATTTCGATTGAATTAGGTATGAATTTGTGCTGTAGCAGAAAATCGATAATATTAAAGTGTTGGTTTTAAAAAAAAATGTTAGGAATTTCTTTCGACCAGTTATCATTTTCACACAAAAATGATTAGATCAATATTTGTCCACCAATAGAGTTTTCGGAAAAATGTTTAGTCTGCTAGTATGTTTTTTTAGAGGATATTTTTATATACATAAACGTTTTGTATAATAAGTTGTACCTATCAAATTAAAGTGTGTGGGAATTTCTAAAATAAACCAGAATATTTACACAATGGGTTTTGATTCGACACCGATGCTTAGATTTTGGAAGACGCGTAAATTATCAATATCTTTAGAGAAAATATCAACTATTTGATCAACTCAATGGTTAAAAGTCATCATAAGATAGTATGTGGTGGTCGATATTCGATATTATCCCTAAACTTCGTATATTGTTCGTCTTGATAACCGTTACTCGATAACGTCCTAACGGCGTATTAATCAGAAGGCAAAGACGAAGGGTTGATTGCGTTTATTATTGGACCACACACAGATATCCAATTTTACAGGCACGTTAAGGTTAAGCAAGCATGAAAGAGCAGTGCCGTAAAGCAGGCGAGTGAGCGTAAGAGTCGAATGAGCGAGTAAGCGTGTACAGTACGGTGTAGCGCAGTACAGAGCGGAGCGGAGCAGTGAACAAGATTAAGATGTACATATATATATATAAGTGGAAAGGCATGAATCATCGAATCAATTAAGTGATTAATAGTAAGGCTAGCGGAATGAATACATGCGTAGTCAGTAAGCAACGCTCAAGCGTACATAATAAAGGTACAACAGTATAGATAGGTTGTTATTGTATAGATGACTGTCCGTTAAGTAAGTTAACAAAAGGGCTTAGCCAAATTAGATGTAAACAAACTTAATTGTATCTGAGCTGCTATAAGTAAAACAGGCATCATTAACAATCCACTTATACTTTAAACTTAACGTGCTTTCAATTTGACATGAGAAGAATTTAAAATAAAATAGTCACACAGATCTTGATTTATTACGTTGAGTGCAGATCATACTGTTTGTTGCATTTAATATGCACTGAGATGAAAGTGTAAACATGTATCTTAAATATGATAGATTATGGACTTCAAGCCGGAGACACGAAATTAATCAGTTTACGTTTGTTGAAGAGGGTATTTTCATAACGGCAGTTGTTGGGCTAACCAGCGTAAGATTTCTGTACAGAACGTCTTTGGTATTTGGAGTTCGATTAGATACATGTAAAGTGGCATATAATATTCCCAATAGCTGACAACTATCGTTGATTCCGGCGCCCATAAAACATAGTGTTTTGAAACTGTACATAATATATAGTATCCAGGACTACATCTATGCTAATCATGAGCGCTCGGCATGACCGGACTTGAACTGGGATGTCAGTAATTGGAAATAAGCATATATAAAATGTCAAGAAGTCAAAATTCATCGTCTCATCATTTCTGCATTAGATCCCTTCCGCCACCTCGACTCGAATAAGTAAAATATAGTCTTTTTCAGACCATTATCCCTCTTGAATGGTTTTTCCTACATTTTTACTTGGATTGACAGATTTATACGATGGCCTGTAATAGTGTCAATGAAAGACACTGATAGAGTAGCATAAATTAGAAGTTGCCTCTGTCGATAGTTCTTAAAAGTTCTTGGAATTAAAGTGATTTACATAATATCTTAGCAACCTACGTTCAACGATATGGTAGAAGGTCTATTCGGGCAACTTAAAGCCACATTTCCTGCCAGACTCGACAGTAACGACAACCATATGCATTATTTCTCTCTTTATTTTTGCATATTCACATCGTTAAACTGGGATCATATTGTCTATTATTAAATTTTACACATATTTTATATATTTTCTATAAATATACGAACATCTTTTAAAATCACTACCAAATATATTCTACCTGTTATTATTGTTGTATTCTGCTTCACAGACGTGTACATATAGTCTTATACAAACATATGTTAATTTGTAAGAAAGTTCTAGCTTGTATTTTAATTTTATATGATTTTTATGTGTATATTAATTGTTCACACATTTCATACTCAAGCACGCCAATAATTATTTTAATGGGAAGGGGGTTTTGTGGATGCCGTCTCAGTGGTCTAGTGGTTAGGCGTTAGCGCGCGAGACAGTTAGGTCCTGAGTTCGAATTTCGCTAGGCGGGATAGTGGATGCGCACTGCTGAGGAGTCCCACAATAGGACGAAACGGTCGTCCACTGTTTCCAGGTCTCCCATGGTGGTCTAGCTTCAATTGACTAATGATTTCAACTATATAAAATTATTTTAATTCCCTATTTTATGGAGACTTATGCACTTGTAAACCAGGTATAGTATAACGACAAATTTTATTTAATTTAAATGTATCATATTTTAACGTTTATTTTACTGTATGTGATGTATATCGGAATTGAGGCAATGTAACACTTAATGATTTCCGATAATGTCTAATTCAGTACTTTCTATATATGGCAAAAATTTCGCTTAACTGAAAAACTTATTTTGAGAACAGAAGCACTCCATTTTGTATCTTTTTTCACAGGGTAAGGCTATTATGGCACCATCATCTCTTACTTACTTATTTACTTACTTACGCCTGTTACCCCTCGTCGAGGAGCATAGACCGCTCACCAGCATTCTCCATCCAACTCTGTCCTGAGCCTTCCTTTCCAGTTCTTTCCAGTTAACATTCATCCTTTTCATATCTGTTTCTATTTCCCGGCGTAATGTGTTCTTTGGCCTTCCTCTTTTCCGCTTCCCTTCCGGATTCCAAGTTAGGGATTGAGTCGTGATGCACATTGGTGATTTCCTTAATGTATGTCCGATCCACTTCCAACGTCTTTTCCTAATTTCCTCTTCAGCTGGAAGCTGGTTTATCCTCTCCCATAAAACGCTGTTGCTGATAGTATCCGGCCAATGGATGTTGAGTATTTTGCGTAGACAACTGTTTATAAATACTTGTACCTTCCTGATGATGGTCGTAGTAGTTCTCCACGTTTCAGCTCCATACATTAGGACTGTCTTGACGTTCGTATTAAAGATTCTGACTTTGAAATTAGTTGACAGTTGTTTTGAGTTCCATATGTTCTTCAATTGTAGAAATGCTGCCCTTGCTTTGCCAATCCTCGCCTTTACATCTGGATCCGATTCCCACATTGTCCGGACGTTCCATGTACCTATAAAGAGTGTTGCTCTGGTTGTAAGAAGGTGCATCGGTCCCGTGACTTCCGAAGAATTTTGGCTTTCATCATGAGACGTCATAATTATTCCTTCAACTCCCAGGGCAGAGTTTAAATGGTTTGAATTATTTTTTCTGGTTAGCGTTTTTTTAGCGAGTTAGCTTTTCTATGGGATGGAGTCGCTAACCCCATGCCCAACCCTCCTCCTTTACCCGGGCTTGGGACCGGCAGTAACTCTAGAAGAGCTACAGGCGGAGTTACCATCATCTCTGCTTGAGTTTATATGTGTTCAAGCTTATTAGGTCCTTTGAGAATTTATTTAACAGATAAACAGTATCATTTTAGTTAGTGATGAATTGCTCATATCTTCACACATATTACTCTGATGCTTGTATGAACATACATTGCTGATTATATGTTGCGACCAACTCACATACTCTTCTCACTCGCTTAAATTTTAGCTGCTCAAATCGTTTGGTCCCTCATTACACTCTCATATTATATATGTACGTGCTAAATACTCATTCTCTTGTTAACTAACTAATTTGTCAACTCAACTCTCTTACCGTGTATTTGCTAATCGTTTGTTCTATGCCGTGTTGTGCTGAAATAAACTATGGTCACTAATTCGTACCACTTTCTGAAATTTATACATCGCTGAGAATTGTCATAATAACGGCTATCACAGCGAATAATATATGAAGTATGTAAAATATCTCGAGTTTATTCTACTGCACATAATATAAGTCCGTGTTTAGTTTAGATACTGTTATGATTTTATAAAAGAATATGCCGTATGCTATTATGTTATTGTTTTATGTCCGGCTTTTTACCACGTGAGTTATTCGCCAATCGGAATACAACTTTTCCTATCTTAGCACTGTACCAAAACAATGACGTTCGACCGGTATGAGCAGTCTAGCGTCCTTATTGGTCCCTTGTCCGCCTAGACCTTCCAATGGAGTCCAGAACAACAATTACAGCTTCTGCTATACGAATCATTTATTTCAAGCATATTTAGTTTATATACCAGACAGACAGACCACATCACACCATAAAATAGAAAATAATATTTGTACAAGATCAAGCTAAATGTGGCTGTGAACATGGGAGACAATAATCAATAAACTGAATATAATTTAGGGACAGTAAATTGTATTATAATAATTCTCTTCAGGTTCTACAATTATATATCCAAATTAATAATCCGAAAAATTGGCCAGGTTAAAGGCAAAGTACATAGTTTAATGCATGTAAATTTAGGAATGTCAAATCAATTAGAATAAAATTGTTAATGTTGATATGACTCATATAGAATGTTAACTTGAATCTGTATATACGTAAAGTGAAGACTGTATGGATTACCAAAGGTACACAAACCGGGGATCCCATTAAGACCTATTTTAGATATGTATAACTCTCCTTATCATACTATAGCTAAATGGTTGGTAACTTTATTGAAACCTCTCCACGAAAAGCTGGTAAAACATAGTGTTAAGGATGTATTTCAATTTGTTGATAAAGTAAAAAATGTCAATACTTTGGGACTAAAGATGATGTCTTTGGATGTAACATCACTATTCACGAATGTCCCACTTCTTGAGACCGTAGAATATATAGGGGAACAACTGATTGAAAATAAAATTGAAACTACTGTTCCGATTAATGTCTTGAAAGAGTTATTACTGAAATGCACCATGAATGTAAATTTCAAATTCAACGGTGACATATTTAGACAAACAGATGGTGTGGCAATGGGTTCACCTCTGGGCCCTATACTAGCTGATATATTTCTAGCTAAATTAGAGAACGGTCATCTGAAAAAGATTATTCAAGAATTCAAATTTTACTGCAGATATATGGATGACACATTCATCCTGTGTAAAGATAATATTTCACAACATGATGTGCTTAGGCAGTTTAACGAAGTGCATCCAGCCATCCAGTTTACATCGGAGGAAGAGAGTGATGGCCGATTAGCCTTTTTAGACGTCCTCTTAACTAAGAGATCTGATGAATCGTTAAGAAGAAACATGAACAGAAAAAGTACTTGGACTGGACAGTATACACACTTCCTTAGCTTTGTACCTCTACAGTACAAACGAAACCTAATCAAAACCCTTAGCTATCGAATACGCACTATATGTTCGGCGGATGTAGTTGACAATGAGCTAAACACATTGCATAATGCTCTAAGGGAGAACGGGTATCCCAGAAAATTTATAATTAAATATATGATCTTTAAAGTGAAAATAGGCGAATTCCAAACGGTCAAGAAAAAGTCCTTGTTCATGCGCCTACAATTCAGGGGGGATGCCGCTGGCGAAATACTTGCTCAGAGATTACGCAGATCTATCCAAAAATCTTTCAACGCAGGTGAACTACGTTTGGTGTTTTCTACGCGTCCAATGGTGACACCGAGGCTTAAAGATGAATTACCTAGAATGACCACCTCATTTTGTATTTATCAGTTCGACTGCTTCTGTGGAGCAAGTTATATTGGTCGAAGTTCTAGGAATTTACATTTTCGTGCTCGTGAACACCTCCCAGCGTGGCTAAGCAAAGGTCTGATGAGGAAAGTAAACAGCTCGATTTTGGCCCATTTAGTACAAACTGGTCATAGTGCCAGTATAAACCAATCTTTTTCAATTATTTATAGGGTCAGTAATTTTTTGCCTAAGCTTGTCAGGCTTAAAGTCCTTCAAACGGCGGAGGCAGTAGCCATCAGAATGAAGAAACCTGAGCTATGTGTACAGAAGAAATATCTCCAACCCCTACTTCTCCCTTGGCCAACCACAAGGCCAATTAATGAACAATCATCTTAGCTATTGTATGACCTAATTTGACTATGTACTTATGACCTTTCGTAGTCAAATGTAAGTACATGTATGATACAAGGAAGAAATCTGAGATTTTAACTGTTCGTAAGAAGCCTCTATACATGAAATTACCATTCAACGGGGATGTAGCTAGTGAAACTCTGAAAGATAGGTTAACAAAAGTAATTAGTAGAACTTTCTACGCAGCCTATCTTGCATTGACTTTCTCGAGTCGACCAGTGATGTCTACTCAAACGAAGGATAAGTTACCTGAGTTGGCCTCCTCCATGTGCATTTATAAGTTCAGCTGCTCCTGTGGAGATAGCTATATCGGGCGTACTACTAGGCAACTTAACCAACGAATGAGTGAACATCTACCAGCATGGTTTGGAAAGGGCCAAATAAAAACAATACGCAGTTCTATCTTGGCACATCTAATTGATAGTGGTCATATTGTCGATAAATTGAAATCATTTCAAGTGATCTATCATATACCTCCATCGTTTCCCAACGGAGTTCGCTCCCGTCTACTTCATATAGCAGAAGCCATAGGGATTCGTACATTCCATCCCAATTTATGTGTACAGAAGAAATTCGTAACCCCCCTATCCCTTCCATGGCCGGACATAACTTAATAATTGACATTATTATTATTTGTAAAAATTTTTATTTTGGTTATCATTTTTTGTTTGTTTGTAATTTTCTACCTCTTTCCGTTTGTATTCTTCACTATCTATTTACTTACATACTTCTTATTACGTAATGATTTTAATGTTTTGTGATTACTATTCCAGACTATTTACCCACGTTTGACCTCTTAATTCTTATGTTTAATTATTGATAAGACTTTTGTTATCATAATTTACTATTCTTACTACTATCAGTACACCTGTCTTCCCACTATCAACTTGTACTTTTAACTATTATTATGCTTGGTAACGTATTCTATTTCATTGTGATTATTATTGACTCAAATAGCCTTGATTGGTCTAACATTTTCATATAAATATTCATGTATATTAGAGTAAAGCCTGATGACGATCTAATTGAAAACAATTGTTCGCTTACATATGTTGTTCTAATTTTCACAATGGGAATCTTTAATATTCTAAAATGTAATTGTCTCTCTTATCTTTATTCACAAATCTTTGTATTTTATTATTATTATTATTATTGGTTAAATATCATTATTAATCCCCCCTAAACATGATTCATTCACATCGCATTGATCCCTCCTTATTACGTCTCACTAATTTTTCACACATTTAGTCTTCCACTTGATCGAATTGTAATTGCACTATCATATCTCTCTTACCCTATCTGACCCATATTTATATTCTGATCACAGATCTTAAATTTTCACTTTACGTATATACAGATTCAAGTTAACATTCTATATGAGTCATATCAACATTAACAATTTTATTCTAATTGATTTGACATTCCTAAATTTACATGCATTAAACTATGTACTTTGCCTTTAACCTGGCCAATTTTTCGGATTATTAATTTGGATATATAATTGTAGAACCTGAAGAGAATTTATCGAAAAGAATATTCTTCGTTCAAATATTAGTCTTTTAATATGATTGGGATTTTTAAACGATTATAATAATTCATAGGTCAAAATGAAGCTTATAATAAGATGAACATGGATACATACAATCTAATAACTGAATAGTTATACAATGACTCTCTCTACATGTTTATTTAACAATTGCGGAACGCCTTATCACACATCGATAGAATAAACAGTTTTTATATATTGTTTTCTAGTTTAGCCGCTTATTCACTATCTAGATTGAAATCGATTACTTGGAAAATTTACTCACCCTATCTGACCCATATTTATTCTGATCACAGATCTTAAATTTTCACTTAACATTTATACAGATTCAAGTTAACATTCTACATGAGTCATATCAACACTAACAATTTTATTCTATTTGATTTGACATTCCTAAATTTACATGCTTTAAATGATGTACTTAACCCTTAACCTGGCCATTTTGTCGGATTATTAATTTGGATATATAATTGTAGAACCTTAAAAGTGTATGATCTTCAATATATTACTAGTAGTGGTAAAACTAGAAAGTTTATTACTTTATTTATTCCTTGTTATATGAACAATTATAATAATAATTATCTCTTGTAATTAATTGGAAACAAAATGATCGATAGTTCTAAAATACTAAATCGAATTCATATGTATTAATGTAACAACACGTTTATAAACACCACACTTTAATGATAATGAAAATGAGCCACAAATCTTATATATTAATCAATGTTTCATTCTTTAAAGATGTCTCAACATGTACATGTATGTTCATTCAGTGGTTGTCTGTGTTATATCTTACTATTGTTTAATTAAAGAATCATAGATGGAAGATTCAATTTAGTGAAATATTGTAATATGTATCCTTTAGTGCAAATCATTTTCCTCTTCAAAAATATACCAATCAATTTATATACACATTTCTTTTTTCATGCCAATCATTAATTGGATTAAACTAAATTGTTATGATTAAAATAAAAATAAATAAAATTGTTTAGTCAAATTATGTACTTTTATTTACTAGATGATGGATCATTTCACATTCTGTAAATGAATTCTATTCAACGGAATATTTAGAAAGAAATTGGAAGTTTATTATTTTTTTTATTTGAAAAATTTTCAATTTTTTTTTAATAGGTGAACAACAGAATGTATCTAGGTATTTACTACCGAAAATAGTTTTCCACAATTTTACAGTGTGTGATCACATGAACAATAGATTTATATCATACTTTGAAAGTCAAAACTTGGTAAAGTATATGGACTGGTTAGATTGTTTTGTAGTTCATAAAAAAAATGTAAGAGTCTCTATTGGACACTTGAATAAATTAGTGTACATGAGCGAGGTGAAATAAAGTGAATAATTGTAATCAAAGATGGATAGTGGCTAGCAGTGGGATCCAGGACGCTCACTCCGTCCCATTTGGGACTCGTCAGGGTTGTTCACTCTGGGACTCGAACCCAGTACCTTTCGCTTCAAAGGTGCAGATATATCCAGCTGACGAGTCCAAAATAGGACGAAACGTGTGTCCTTGATTCCACTGCTAGCCAATATCCATCTTTAATTATAATGCTTGTGAGTTAGGGCTATATCGAGGCATTACGTACAGTATGCATATATGTCAATAAGAGACTGATCGATTGCAGTTTTAAACATCAATGGGAAGATTCAAACAAACAATACCAAGTGAATTCAAAGGAAATAATTATTTCAATGCTTGAATTCATGAGTTGGTCTAAGCTAGACCACTATTGATAACCTGGAATAACTGAACAATCGTTGATTTCCTAGCATAGGACTCCTCAAAAATGCTCGTTGACGTTCCTGCACGCAGGACTTATACCTAGGACCTTCGGTTTCGCGTGCGAATCCCGTTTTATGATAGATAGAGAAAGCATAGATTGTGTGGTTGGATAAGTTACCGCTAAAGCATCATGTAGAATTAAAAATAAGGAATTTTGTAAATATGGTTATTGTAAACGTAATTTACGCATGGTTTTTTTATTATCCATATCTTTCGCAATTTCATTCAGCGTGTATATTTTTTGGTATTGACTGTAAAATGTTATTTCAATCACCATACTAACTCATTTGCATATATATGAAGATCTTAATGATAATCATTCAATAATACACGGGCTAATCACCACATTGTCTTCTCCCACTTATCGTTAACCAATGAGGTCCATAAGAAACATATTCATATACATTATAGTTGCTGCTCACAATGCTTATCTGGTCGAGCGTCTCCACTTCAAAGTCAGTGTGTAGAGGATTAATTCCTCTATATCTGACTCCAATAAATAAATAATATCCCGCTAACTGAATATTTACTGCATGCTAAATCTCCTAGTAGAATTACGGGTTTACTCGAGATTATTCAAAAGCCTGAACACCAGTTATAGAGTTAGTTTATTGTTGAAGCTCGGTAAAATCCGCAAGCGTACAGATAGCAAGCACACCGGGAAAACAAGTGTGTGTGTGTGTGTGTGTGTGTGAGTGAGTGAGTGTTAAAAATCCATATATATTTTTGAGTGTTAATGGATTGTGGATAAATTATTGATTGTCTTTGTTTACAACCAATGTGAGAACAAATTAAGGATTGATGTGCAGACATGCGCTCAATCAGACTCACACATAAATTTACATAGTGGATTAAATGTTAGGATTACAGAGAGCACCAAAAAATACAGTAGTTGAATGGGCTTGCTACAAGTGCACATATCGATTGATTAGAAAATGATTTTTCTTGTGTATGAATTTAAGGATCAATTTGCATGCCCATTAAGATACCAAAACATTCAGTACATGTAGGCAACCAATTGTGTACTTGTTCCTTATTTTTTTGTATAGTTTGTAGACTAACAACATTCATTTTTATATTATTTATCATTAACTGTCATAATTTTGCGTAATTCGTTACTTTCCTACTAGAATTTATGTAAAAATCTTCACTACTTATTATCGTTCAGTAGTGTGATGTATAACACTAAAGGTGAATGGAAGTAGAAAAGCTATTGAAATGCAGTTCATATCGACCATTTCCTCGTCTTCAATAGTTATGACATTTATATTTATTTGTCAATATTCCTCATACGAGAAGACGTTTCCATTTAGAACGGGAATTTTGCGATCTATAAATGTTCTACCGCATTAACCCAACTACATAGTAAATGCAATGGATTGTAGTAGGCTAAAACTTATGCTTCACCCACAATTACTAGAGGTTACTTTGAAATTAATTAGCTTCAAATATTAGAGTAAAACTCAGATATCTAAGAAATTTTGTTCGGTTAATATTTGTAGCTGTAATATAACAAAAATGAAGATTTTACCTCAGCAACTAGTCTTTTTTTGGAGTACTTTTCAAATTATCAGGAATAAATGGGCTGCAAAAGTTTGATAAACCTTTAATAGCTAAACGTTGGTTATTTTCAAAGTTGCTTGTTGTGAGCAGATTGTTTTAGGCTCACGTCCTTTTGTTTGTCGAAATAGTGCAAAACAATCTATTAATAAGTTTAGCCTTTTGTAAACGTATTTACCACTAACTGTTCATACAATTTAAGAACATTTCATTTTGGAAAAATTAAAATGTATGCATTTTCTCATTTCTGTATATAATCGCTGATAAACCTTACAAATCAGATTGGGGTAAATTTCTAGAAGACTTTATTTTTCTAGTGTCCACTGCTGTAGGTTTCTTCAATAAACGATCACATGTTCAAATTTCTTCACTCATATAACTGACACTGGTTAAAATTTTGGATAGTTTGAGTTAAGAAAATACGTTTTTGAAGTACCTGATTGATATTCCTCAGCGGAATAGGTTTACTGAGTTCCCTTGAATCAATAAAATCCTGCATCCTGATAATGGCATATTTTCACAAACAACACTATCTGCAATATGTATTTTAAAGCACAAAGTAGTTCTAAGTGTATAATTTAAAAAGATAATCTTATCTTGTTTACATGATGTAATAGATTTGATTATGACTGGTCAGTTGCAGTCCTATACATCAATGGGAAGATTTAAACAAACAATACAAAATGAATTCAAACTTCACCCCATTTCACAAGCAAGTGGCTATCAGGACTCAGTAGCTAAAGGGTTGACGAGCTGACGTTTAGAGTGAACGGTACTAGGTCAGAGTGCAGGAGTGAACATCAACTCTGAGATGCAGGTGTGTCCAGCTGAAGAGTCTCAAATAGGACGGAACGTGTGTCTTAGATACCATTGCTAGTCACCATCCATTTTTGCTTACTATTAGCTTAATTTTTATCAACGTTATTAAAAGTACAGTGGATGTGACTTCTAATCACGTTATTCTGAAATACCTTGGCTGAGTAACTAAAGTGAAATGAATGCTACGAGTTAGAACAAGCTTTAAACAGAAGAAAAACACGAAATTATTCACAGTTTGGTGAAAGGCCACACTTTCATCTTGAACCGAAACCTGCCAAATCCTACACACTAAAATAATCATTATGTCTTGAAGAACATAATCTGGATCCGTCGGTGTTCATTTTGTTGGTCTATCTATTACCAGTCGGAATAATATAAAATCGTTCCATAATTGTCACAGATCATTTCAAGAAGTCGAATAAACTTGTTGAATAAATTAAGTTTATTGATTATACATGGTTTCTTGATGGTATAATGAAAGTCATGTTAAGAATAATCTTTCTTAATGACGAAAGCATATTTATGTTTATATAGTTCCTTAGGTATTTGTAATTATAGTTTCCCTCCTAAATATATAAAACATTATCATTTGAAACTGATCTAAAACTATTAATTCTGTACAAAATTGTATTTTGATGGTTTTGTGATTAGAATAGTTTACTTCATAGTAAAATATCGTAAATATTTCCAAGTACAAAGTTTCACAATGATGTCTACTTTTTAAAGTATGGTAATACTGAGCACTGGATGCCGAATGCTTATGTTTTGCACTTTTTGATTTTATACATTTTATCCTTTTATATAATTATGTTTATGGTAACTTAACAGATCGTATGGTAATGTCTTGTAACTTCATAGGATTAGATAGTAGATTATAACGTTAAAACAATAAATTAGAAAGGACTAAGGAAATTACATGAATGAGAGGGAACAAATTTAAAGGAACTTTAACAATGAAATACACACAAAAAAAATCTAAATTTCTATTTATTATTGCACATACAACAATCTGTTAAGAAATATTTGTTATGACTACTTGTTTAGTTTCGTCTGTACATTTTTGTTTTATCCAACAATTAGATAATCAATCAGCAAAATATTTTCACTTTCAATCAATCTCAATCGGTTCATTACCCTTTAGATTATTAAAAACAAAACCTTTCTTTGATACTTGAAATTTTCTCACATTATTAATGATACAACAACATAATGAATTATAATAGACTATCATATATGTATAATAAAATTGTATCCAGTTGCACATTATGAATAGATGATAACATCGAGAAGAATAATCGCTTTTCAGCATGGTTATTATATTAACTTTTTTCATTAAATTCTATGTCTATGAAACTCTTTAATGTATCAATTAGCGTTAATGACACGAATAAAAACAACTTTCTATACTTTACATTTTGCTGTTTACCTGTTTTAATATAACTTAGTTAAGTGTTAAAAAGTAAACTATTGAAGTTGAACTAATTTAAACGTTACAAGGATTTTCAATGAAATCCGATGATTATATGTAATATGTATTGGAAAGTTTTAATTTCAATCAGCAATCTACTGAAATGAATAGCATCAGCTTTCTTTCAAATAAAGTTGAAATTATCATTATTACATGTAAAATGTTTGAAATGCTTATTTTAAACATGTAGTAAACAGTTCTGTCATTCTCTTTCTAGAGAATTTATATGAATGATAATTATTTGCTGAAACTTGACATACTTATTTGTAGACATAAAAATACCTAAAGATTTAAGTATCCATAGCTAGTTGATATATATCACACTTTCTGATTTCCTTGTTAAATTACTTTGAATACTATTTCGACATAAGCTTATGATTTGAAGCAGTATGTTTAATTGCCTATCAACTAGAGAATGATTGCCCCCAGATGACCTGGTACGGCCGAGAGTAGATAAGAGTTCACTCTCCCTCTCGAAATGCTCTCACATGGTCACCTGCATATAGCCTCTGCCAGGAAAGTTCTACTCACTACCCTTCTCGTGGCAGGGATGTTGTTTACAAAATTGAGAGGATGACAAGAGGATGTCCGGCGCTTTAACCGGGTTGGTGGACACCGAAATTCCACGTAGGAGAGTTGGGAAACCCTCATTCCAAACCAATGGTGCACATGGGCTCCAGTATCCTGAGGGAACAAATGGCGTATGAATCAATCGTTGGTCATCGGCTATCATGGGAATGCATCTCCTTACGTTGCTCCACTGCCTTGTGGATCAGATCTTTAGGTCAAAGGCTCCGAGTGTGGTCCCCTAAGGAAACCACCTGCTTCGGTTTTGGCACCCGTGCAGTATCACAGCCCTCACACAAATAAAATGAGATTTGTGTAGCCCATATGTATCTGATGCCCCTTTGTACCAATATTTATGTGTTTAAATAAATAAATAAATAAATAAATATGATTCCAAGCACTATGCATAATGAACTATTATCTGGAGAATGACTTATGTGCATTTTTTATAAATCTATGTATTTGTAATGCTGTTCCGTTGATCCTCAAAGAAAACAAAAGCAGAGATCTCTAGTAATTTTATAGTAACCTTACTGTTAAATCATTGTCTAGCCCAATTTTCTAGATACCTAAATAAAATACAATTGTATACTCTGACAATGATAGTCAACAATCATACTTGGATAGACCCATTTCTATATATGTAAAATAATTTAAACAACTCTAGTTATTTACCATTGAATTCTATCAATAATAAGAAGCAATTGTTATAGTGATTATCAATAATAATCAATCAATCTTTATTATTACTTTAAGACTCAATTAAAATTAGCTAAATAAATGTTTATAATTTATAAGGTCAACAAGGTATTTATTATTTACAGTTACGTAATGTTTGTTTATTTTAAGTACAAGGCTTTTGAATTACGAAATCATTCACAGTTACAAAAGATGCACCTTTACATTAAGGTTTGTTATAAAATTCATATATTTAACATACAATAAACTGTGAACGTATCAGTTTCTTATTGAGAAGTACAAGATAGTGTTGACGGGTAAATTTTATTTGTGACAAAGTTTTTGGTAAGATATTTATACTACTGATTTCTGAAATATAGTAGTAAGCAGTAAGTTCAACAAAAAGTATAAAGGGTTTCATACTAATCCGGTTGTCCTTCTAGCGTGGTGAACCTTACGTTTATATATGTCTCTTTTGTCCAGCACTTTATGAAAAATTACGGATTAATACCGATATAATATTATTGACTTCCAATACTCTAGAGAAACTTCCAATTAAACCTTACGTTTTGGGTACTCATATGAAGAAAGACCTGTTTAATAAGTGTAAACATAAATTAGTATATGGAAAGATAACTATGAATACAACGTACGTAGATATTTGTGCATATATATATATATATATATATATATATATATATATATATATCAGATGAGTTTAATCTAAATACATTTTTCTTTCCTCACTTTCTTTTCACACTGACAAACACAATCAGAAAAATCATTTTAAGCAATAGAACAATTATGATACAATAAATTATAATCTAAGAAACGTAAGTAGAATTATAGAAAGGAAGATCGGAATCGAAATAAAAACATGTTTTGGAAGTATTCTTTTCGTAAACGCATTGTATTACACGATCTAGTTGTGATGTAATACGAAACAACACTGCAATGTACTTTTAACAAATCGCTTTAAAATGGCCTATTTCGGTTCGATTTAGGTTACAAATAAATAATAGATTGGCAGTTGTAGTGGCCAAATTAACAAAATATGTAACTACCATTATTTTACCTATCTAAGTGTATGAAATTTTTGACAGTTTATCATCCGGATTATACAAACCAGGTAGTTTATGATCTGATAATTGCCTGACAAGAATAATTGGAGCAATGATCTGGTGGATAGAAGTTTCTTTACTATATGTTTTTACAAAACAAATCACTTTCGGGTTATCTGAATGTATGTTTGCTTTGAGTGTTAGATGGCAGTGTTTGTAGATCAATATTGACAGGAAGATCACGAAACATTTGTACAGCTGAATGCATCCAGAAATTTCAAATACTTGAACATCATTTATCTGGTTTTGTACTGATTACATGAAAATTTAACATGCATTACTAGTTTATAGACAATATTCTTTCTCGTAATAAATTTAAAAAAGAAGGTTTAACTACTACTAATCATAAAAGTAACTAAAATTATAGACGGAAAGTAAATATAAATACTATTAAACAGCAGAACAAACATATATACAGATTTCGTACTCAAACTCCTTGGTAGTTAAGAAAAATCTTATCCTTACTGAATAGAATAATGATGGGAACAGTGAGGTGGAGAAACTGTTCTTGAAAACGATAAAAATTTTCAACAAATGCTTTCCTCCTTATTCCTTAACCGTGTTAGGTAGTTTCTTCTGAATCTTCTCCAGATCTTGGAAAATAAAGTAATATGGAAATCCCTAAAGCACAGAGGTAGATAATAAAGAATAGACGATCTAACACCATACCGACTGCTCTCCATTCAGAAATAATTTTGTTGTTTTTTTCCTTTTTCTCATTTTGTTTTTGCATAAAACGTATACCTTTGACTATTTCAGAAACATCACGTGTAACCATGTGCACACGTTTTAAAAGACGTTGATCAGAGTTATTGGCTGATTTTTTAAATTTACGGCTAATAAAACTACTTGAGTTAGCACGCCACAAATTATTATTATTATCTGGATCATGATTAATTTCCTTATCAGAATTATGGTTTAAACCACGATGACTACGATTACCGATACTATGTCCGGCTGAACTCCACCTCGGTAAATTCATTTTGTTACGTTCATCATCCTCAGAATCGTCTTGACATATAGGTGATGTGAATGGATATAATGGAGATGTTACTTGAGTATACTGTAATGGGCTGTTCCATTTAGCATTAGCAGCCGATAGAGCTTTTTTAGATGCTCCAGGTTTAATACATTGTAAAAGAAAATGCTCTAGATCAGGACCAATATTTTTGTTACGCATTAAGTGTGGTTCATCGTCTTCATCGTCTGTCGTCTCTTCCTCATCTTCACTTTGTTTATTATTTTCGATTAAAGCACGAGATGATAAACGTTTGTTACAAATATTGGAATCATTAATAGCGGCTGCCCAAACAGCTGCTAAATCATCAGTTGGATCATGAGGGAAATGATTTTTAGGTGTTGTTTGCATTGAATACTGTTGTTCAGCATGATAACTTGGGTCAATATCATTTGATCCACGACCAGATGCTGCAGCAGCCGCTGCAAGTCCAGCACAAGCTGGACAAAATGAACATGGTGTGGCCTGTTCAGTTTCTTGTGTTTGCCTCCTACTAAATTGAGAAAAGTGTTTCATTTCAGCCTCGTTATCTGGGTAGTAGCAACCAGGAAATTTATGATTTGGCGATCCTGTTGGAAATTGTGACCTCATATGTGCCTGACGAGAATTAGCATAACAATATTCCGGTGAACAGAATTTATTTCCATGTGGTTTTCCGAAACGATTCACTTTTGCATTATCTAAATAATTTGATAAGAACACAAAAGTGCTATCGAAGTTATTACGAAATAATAAAATCCTACATAGTAAAAAAGAACTGTTCTAAAGTTAAAAAATTACTGTAATCGCCAATCGTATGCATTTTGATCTAAAACATTAGCAAAAATACTGTGGATACTAGATTTAAAGATGTCTGGATATCCAGACGAACCTGTACACATCTGTTATTGTCATGAACAAAACAAATTTCATCATTCTTAAAGTTTATCAATTTTCTAATAAAAGATGTGTATTTACTCTTCAGCAATTTTAAGAAATTTCTAGTTGTTAGCGTTTTTCTAGTTTTCATCACAAGTTGATATCAAACAAAAAAACAACTAAAAGCGTTAAGCACTGAATAGTTGTTTTGTTTATTTTTGAGAATCAGCATGAATCAAGAAGTACACAGGGTTTCCAAATAAATGACTTCAGATCTGTCAGTAATCACTGAAATGTTTACATCAATCTGATAAAATTTATCTATTCATAATTTCAAATTCAGTTTCTTTTGATATGGCGCTTGCCTAACTACTGTCATCAAGGACAGACTACATCATTCCCAGCAATTGAATCATTTGAGATGGAATAAAGCTCAAACGGAAATGCTTAACTGGTGGGGTAGGAGAAATGGGATAGTGTAACTGTTGAATGAAAACAACTCTTGAACACATAAAAAACAAGTTTCTTTAAAAGATGACATTTTCTACATATAAACGATTTTATTATCACCATATGTAATTGTTGTTTTCCCTTTCCGTACCATAATGTCTTTGAAAACAGGTTATTATTTCTAGATTTTATATATATGAGTCAGAGTGAACAGTGGACCATCGTTATAATCAAACATGTAAAATTCACCAAATAATTGAAATCTTACCCCCGAATTTTTCAGTAAAATCACTTCTTGGTACTGAAAACATTTTAGGGTTAAATGAATCACCACACAGAAAATTATCTGGTGACTTCATAAAATTATGAACAGAATTCATATTCGTGATCGGTTTTTCACTTGTTTTATTGGAAGAAGCTGAGGTTGGAGGTGGTGGACCACCAGGTGGACCAACATTTACCAAAAGAATTCTGGACCCATGATGTAATGCCAACTGAAAAAATAATTTTGATAAAGAAACAGAAATAATATTATTCCAATGTATATTAGTAGGAATTCGTCTAACTTCGCATTTCGTTAAGTTTTGTCTATATGTATGGATTTATTTGATGTTTTATAATTTAGCACACAACATAAGAAGATTAGTGTCAATGTACCAATTTTGTAGTTCACAACCATTAGATAAGCATCGAGAACCTGGAAGTACTGGGAAGTCGTTTAGTCCTAACGTCGAAACCATAAGCAGTGTATACCAAAGAGTTGACCGGGAATAGAGTTCAAGACCTCCAGTTCTGCCGGGAAGTATTAGCTTTCACACAATCAAGTTGATGTCAAACGGTCTATATTTTTAACTTCAGTCAATTCATGATATTGTGCAGCCATCTTTCATTGCCTTTTCCAATTTTGTATATTTGAGTGAAAAACTCAATAATTAACCTCTTTAGCAAAATTATTACCTTTTTGTTACTTAAAGTGAATAGAAGGTAACATTCATATTGGAATAACCTTACTGTTATAAAGAAAAATAATGACTGCTTCCTAAAATTTTTACTCTAACATAGATTTCACTTCCATAAAGTTCATGAGAAAAAATAGTTAGTAAAGATATTCAAATAACTAATCATTCTTCAGTGATGTATATATGTTGGAAATAGAAAGTTTTAGAAGAACAATGCTAAAAATGAAGTTGCCGTCTTATGAATTTTGTCGTGTCCTGCCATTTATTCACATAATTGAAAAAAAATGGCAGTGTACTTATGGTCATCCATAGTAGTATACTTTAATTATTTCAGAAAATCTCATCTTATACTTGCCGTAATTTCCAAGTTTTGTTATTTTACACAAAATGTCTAAGAAGTTGTTAGATTGATTTAAATTAGTTTATAAAGTGTGATAATTATCAGATGAATTCGGAATTCTACAATCCATTTTTACTAGATTCTACACCACATTATTTTTCTGTGTAATACACATTTCATCTTTTCCATTTTCTTACCATCGAACTATAAATACAAAATTATACTACTGACTGATTTGGTAAATGATATTTGTTGCTGTTTAACACTACGAAGTATCTAGTATAAAATCTCAATTAAACAGGATGATGTATTCTTTTGTGCAAATGATGTTCAGTCAAATGATAATATGGAATCTGGAATCAGATTTCATAAATGAAGTTTTATTATTTTTTACCTGAGCTATTTATTAAACTAGATACAATTAGTTCGCTGGATGGACATTTGTATTGTTGAGACAGTATACATTGAGGTATTAGGTAGATTCATAACATTCAATTGACTCTAGAATTCACAAAAACAATAATTTTCATACATTGTATGTATAAAATAATACAGTTTACTGATTTATTTGTTGTTAATTTCTCTGAATTCAATGATTCATTCGAAGATCTTTCGTGTAGGAATACAACCAACAACAAACAAGGCCACCAGAAAAAAAACTGATTCAAGGGTTGCTATGTGGTTAAAACTCTCATTTCTAAATGAAGTAAACCTCCATAACGATGTCTAAGATGAAACATCCACCTGAGCTTGAAATCTCTGTCGATTAACTAATATAAGTCGGTGCAAATAATTTTCATTATTTATTTAACAAAACAATAAGGAAACGGGTTTATGATTTAAAATATACTAAATTAGGTAGAAAAGCTAATGAAAGGTGTCAATGTATGTTATGAGCAAAAGAGAATTATTCTTAATAAAAAGCATATCAATTATATTAATATTTTAATGTTATCTGTAAACTTAAAAAAAGCTTTTATGCATAATGTGACAAGAAATCAAACATACTTAAGGTGATAATATCAATAATAATATAAAGGATCGCTCTTCCCATCTGGACAAAAATATCCAAGCATAGTTAAAAACCGAAGTTTTTTAATGTATTTATTACCAAAAGTGATAGAGATAGCATTAAAATCATATACTCTTAAGCCGTCTCGCTTATTAAAGAGAACATAACTTATTGTTGTAAACGGTTTTGCTTCTATCTTTATTAACCATACAACTTCTCTTATCAAAAAAGAAATGGTTATTGGTGATTAACACATTTGAAACTCATCCTATGTATAAGGTTTTTTTTTAAAAAAACAATAATATTACACTGTTTTATTTATTGTGTAGCCAGTGATATCCTGGCAACAGAATACTTATAAAATGAGTATATATTTGCACTCGGCTTTTCTTACCTTTTTTTCAATACCGTATACATAAATCAGTGAATTATAAAAGAATAAATAAAACAGGAAATTTATATATAATGAAAGATGATTAGCAGAAAAAGGAAATAATATGTATTTCACTCCTAATTTTTTTATAGCAAAGAAATATATACTACTAACCAAGATAATAAATGTTAAATAGAGCCTGGTTAATAAATAAAAGAGAGTAAAAGTAATCAGTACATTGAATTCATTTAGTATTGTTTATTTGAATCTTCCCGTTGATGTTTAGGACTGCAATTGGTCAGTCTCTAATTGGTTATCAGGACTCGGTGGTCGAGTGGATAACGCGATGTGTTTGAAGCGAAAGATACTAGGTTCGAGTCCCAGAGTGAACAGCAACTTTGAGATGCAGGTACACCAAGCTGATGAGTCCCAAATAGAACGAAACGCGAATCCTAGATTCCACTGCTAGCTACTATGCATCTTTAATCAGTACATTATTTGTTCGATGTATAAACTATTCAATTTCAGTATAAGAAATCTGAAATCACTATTCTTCTTATGAATGGGGAAGTTTTTGATGAGTGTTAAAGATAAGAACATATTAGTATTAGAAGTAATTTGTTAAATATACATGTATATTACAGGCTATCTAAGGTTACAATATCCTTCGAACTGTGCAATGATATTATATAGAAAACATCTATTTAAATATCAAAGATAAAATGCGGAAGCATAAGATAGGGTATAATTGTTCTTAGCTAAATGTTTATAGTAATAATATGAGTTAAAACTTACATGTAACCAGTTTAAAGGAGGAAGATGAACCTAGGAACTATTCATAAATATGTAAAGAAGTATATAGCACTATGCATTCTAATCATACACCTATTCTGAACATCTTTTTGTTTGCAGATTTGAGACAGCTAAATCCTTGTATCAATTTTGAAAGTGTTGTTAGAAAATAGAGTTGATATGAAAATGGTAATGTACTTATGAAGTGTATGGATGACCATCTTTTTTCCAAGTACAATAATAGTGTGATGTCTAACATTTCCGAGCAATTTTCTTTTGACTTAATTTATCAGTGATGCATATAAGGACGTGATTTTCACTGGAGGTTCAATTTCAATAAACAACTATCTACTTATGTTTGTGAATGTTGATCATGAATTATGTTTAATATAAGTTATAAACACGGGAACACTGCAAACACAAGTTTGCAGAAAGTATGCCATACTGATCAACTACCAAATTAGAACAGGAACAACCCAATAGCACACAAAGATAATTTTAAAAAGATACAATACACAAGAGTTAGAACACACTGAAGGACTCTCGCTTTGTAAAAAATTAAATGGACAAGTGTGTTTTTTGTAAAAGTGGCCACCCACAGAATTTTTACCCAAAAGTGTATGAAGAAGCAACTTATAACCTCAGAATCAACCTCAGTAATTAGGAAACGGATAGTATAGCCCTATAAAAAATTTCAGAAATCGCTTTGAGGATATAAGAACTTTGGGATTTTTCATACACATAGTTCCCTTTATCATTTTGAAAAGAGCAAGAACATGAATTCATTTATTTCGTTGGTTCTCGTCAGCTGCTTAAAAGTCATAATTACAAAATGAGTTTAAATTACTTACATGAAAGTGTTTAGTGAGAAGCTACGTTGAAGACATAATAGTATAGCAAGGGTGTAAATAAACTTAATAGACTGTATATTGTAAACATATACCTTATGTAAAAGAAAATTCTACAACATTGCTGTGACAACGGTTCAAACGACCAGAAACAAGTGATTACATAATGAGTAAACGCTGATAGGAATAAAGTGAGTAAAGCTCAGTTAATAATATAAGATAACTAATCTGGAAGACAGTTGAAATAAAAACTGAATAATATGATAAATGCAAGAGAGTTAAAGAAGGTTAAGAAGCAACGAAGGGATCTTTGTCACCAGGGTAAGAAAAGATTAACAACCATCTCCGTTTGAATATATAAATCAGGTTTTTGACGCCTGATAGCAACGGCATCAGCAAGCTTCAGAAGACTGAAGTTTGATTGTTTACTAATCACCTTGAAAGATTGCGAGGTATCGACCTGATGTCCTGTATCCAAGAGATATTTGATAATTGCACTGTTTAGAGTCGTTCTTTCTCTTGTTCTAATGCGTTTCGGAACATGCTCAAAAAATCTAAGATATGCCCTCCTTTCTGTTTGACCAATGTAGCTGCTTTGGCAGGTACACGTAAATTTATAAATGCAGTTGGCGACAACACTAATCTTTGTTCATGTTCTTTTCAAAACTGTGGGATTAATGTCACCCATAAGCCAACACAGTCACTTCACTTCATTTTATGCAAACCAAAAATACACAATGGCAGTCGAAGACGAATCCAACACTGTCTGCAAAATAATTTGTAGCAGTTGTGATATAAACTACACTGATCATATTGGATACACTTCACATATATGCAACGTAAACACAAACTGCTAGTGAATGGACATGATTCATTATTACTTATGTTGATGTATGTTGACCATTGATGACATCTCTTTGAAAATTCTGGTTCGAGGGAGAGTCAGCTATCGAAAGGGTATATAAAATCAAACCTACCTAAGAGACCAATCAACAACCTGATCAGAAGTCGATGGAAAATAGCTAAGACAACTACAAATACAAATAAACACAGTAGAATCTAATAGAACAATCATTCAAGTACAGGGGCAACACAAACATTGTTTTAAAGCTTATGGAAGGAAGCTCATTTTTACATGGAATAAGCGATGAGAATATTATCAAGAACGAAAACAAAAGCTCTTCTTCATCATAAAGTCTAGGAACAAGAAGTAATCACTGTGATTGTTAGTTTTGAAATGAATTATTATTATTCAGCAAAATATTTTCTAATTGAATTAAACGTAAAACAGAGTTTTACTATATAGTATAATGTATTTGGAGTGATTCACTATTCCTACAACACCACTTTAAGTGAAAATAGGCTGTGTTATTTACTGTGTTAATTAATAAGTTCATTATTTTTTCTCTATTTCTATTTTCTCTATTTTTTCTATTTCTATCATGAAAGGAAATGGATATAAATGGATATATATGTATATTAATCCACAAAATATGTAATTAATCTCCTGTTTTTAGATGTACAAAATATAATAACAAAAGATAATCTGAATAATTAGATGATTTTATGTCAATAAATGAATGCGGTTGAATTAATGCTTGTACATATATATATACAAACATGAAAACATGTGATGATAATGAGAATAACAGTGATAACGTAAGAGATTAAAATAAGATAAACTAATTTGGCCAGTTTTAATGGTTGATTGACTTATTGGTTAAATTTAGCATTATTAGAATAAATTGAAGCATGTCCAATTATTTATTTGATTTTGTTTGTCTTTCTTCTAATGCTATGAATTCATTTTTGGAAGAAATGTTGCAGTAAACATACACTATGAGTTAGTGTTAAATAATCATTCACTAGGTAACTTTTAAAAAATGCATCCATAACCCTTATCTACAATCGTTGTGTTGAGCCCTTAGTATAATAGTAAGTTAATCAGCTCATGATGCATATCTACCAATACAGATGGATCCACTGCAATTGTTATCATGAATGGAAAAATGAGATTATTAACGAAATGATACAATTTAATGATAGAATAATACAAAATGATACAACTTCCTAAGACCATATTTAACTGACTGACCTTAAGAATTTATAAATACTATAAAATTTTATTTGTAAGACCTAAAATGTATTCAAAGAATTAGATCGGGAAATGATTACAACTTCTTGATAGAACATAGTCAGTTCTACAAATTTTCATTGATTATATGGGATAAAAAACATGAGATAATGTTTTAACTTCATGTGATTTGTGTACAGAATTACACTCTTTTTAATTCATTTTGATAATTACCCGGTATAATATTCATTTTATTTTTAGTAGAATATTTTAGATAGTATAACATTATTATTACTACAGTGTAATATTTATTCAGGATAATATTGTTTGAATAAATTTAGTAAGAACTTAACTCTGTACAACATTCAACATTGGTTGTAATAGTGAATCTGTGCATTTCACTTTAGTATTATTTTTTTAGCTAATCATTAAGTGTTGGTAATATATATATATTTACAGTTGAAATCATGAGTCAATTGAAGCTAGACCACCATGGAAAACCTGGAAGCACTGGACGGCCGTTTCGTCCTATTAAGGGACTCCGCAGCAGTGCACATCCATAATCCCTTCGGCTCAGTGGTCTAGTGATTAAGCGCTCGAATGCGAGACTGATAGGTCTTGGATTCAAATCTCGCGAGGCGGGATCGTGGATACACACTGACGAGGAGTCCCACAATAAAACGAAACGGCCGTCCAGTGCTTTCAGGTTTTCCATGATGATCTAGCTTCAGTTGACTCATTATTTCCACTATATAAAATAACTAAAATGTCCACAAAATCCTCTTCTGATATAACTGCAGATGTAAAAGTGGTCGATATGCTTTAGAGGGTAGGTTAATTCTTTATTCCCATAAGTTTCTTACTTCTTATTTATGTCCAGTGAATCATAGCGTTTCTCAGTTCCAGATATTAGTGCTCTTATTATTAAAATTTTAGCTTCATTAATATAAACCATAACCATCTGGATGCAATTTGTTGATCTTTTTATCTAAAAATTCAATCCATTCTTATCATCTAACGTAACATTGAATGTAAGATTATCATATTTTATTGAAAGCATAAAATACGTATGAAATTTGCTCAAAATTGTTTTTCTAAAATTTCCTGGGTTAATTTCCATTTCTTTATTATTTATTATTGAATGATATTGTTGTTTGTTTAAACCAAATTAATTTTTTTTATTTTATTTATTTTTTTTAATTATTTTTAAATTGTGATTTAATTTATGATAGGAAATCAGTGCAATGTTTTCTTTATAATGGATTTTTTGTTGCCCCCCCCCATTTATATTGTTCTTAATATAATATCTACAAACACCCCTTCTGATATTATATATATATATATATATTCTTTGAAAGTGTGTACATTTATAATAATTTAAATGTTTATCTCTAATTTCCTATTTATATTATTATTTGTAAATGTGTATCTGTATAGGTGAATAAATGAGTAACTAAGTGAGTGAATGAGTGAGTATATGTATGTTAGTTAGTTAGTTTGTTTATTTATTGATGAGTAAATACATGGAATTTAATTCCCAACATAATTATGGTTACTATTATAAAAATTATTTTTATACTGTCATTAAGAAAAATTGAATCTAATTAAATTTGTCTTCATAGCAATTACGAAAATCAAATAAAAATTGAGTAGAAAAGTAAACGTTTAAATGAAATGACTTAACACATATATAAAACGTAGTTAATTTTAAACTAGAATCATTTCAATGAATGTTGAATACAGTTGTTAAATAAAAAAACGCCTTTAAACTAATCTGAATGGGGTTGGAAAGTCTATGTGTGTGTGTGCGCGCATTGTATCTAAATCAAATACATGACGATTTAACTGATATTCAGTAAGAAAATATGAAGTTTTATCTCACTGAGAATGATAAATAAACAGAAATTATCCCTTAGTAACATTGAAACCGAAACTAAATGGACAGAATTATCAAAAAGTGAAGGCATATTTTACCAATTTTACAGTTATAAAGATGTACTACTAATAACTATTTCAGTAAACAAAATAAGTTACCGGATATCATAAAATAAAATGTTAATGATATCCTAAATGGTAGAAAAATGGAATCTATGACGTTCAGTGATTTAACATGATCTGCTTGTTTAAAAAATGAATATTCAATCCTAACAAAGAACAACCTAAAGACTCTCAAATATCTGTTTGTGTTTTTATAATGGTTCTAAAACATTGACAATTTAATTCCCTAAGAACGATTTTATTTCATTGTATTTTCTGACTTATAGACAGAGTAACTTGTTCAAAACTTTATCGGATTGAGTAGATTTGTTAATTATGTTCAAAATGTGAAATATTATTCTTTTTTCCCATAAATTATTCATTTGCACAGACTGAATAACTAACAACTGGAAGAACTTGTTTTTGCAGTTGATTTCAGCTTAGTTATGAATTTTAACTCTAGAAGAGTAATATTTTATGATGAAATTTCCGATTGATCAAGAGTGTATTTATGATTGATCTAAATCTCATTGTTTCAAAATTCTTCAGTTATTTACAGTTTTCTGGTTATTGTTACACAGTCATTAATATCCATCTGATAATTTTTCTTATGATAAAGATCATGAAAAAAACTAATAACAAGTAAGAACTTACCTTTCTCAACCAGAATGGAACTTCTGTTCGTCGATCACCGCGAAAATGTAGATTGACCACAATAAGGCACAAAAATGTGGAAAGTGTAACCAATGTCATGTTGATACAATAATAATTCCCTGAATAAAAAGGTTAAATGTTATTTTAAAAAGAATATTGAAATGGGACATTGTTATGACTATTATTAGAAATGAATTTATGCCTGATGCGATGTTCGATGAACAGAAACACGAGTTATCGAACAGCATATATATATATATATTTCATGAATCGGTTATTCTCTAAGTAGTTCTTCTATGAATATCCATATGTATCTTTACTTGAATCTTGTCGTAATTTGCTGTTTCCTGTTTAACACGCGAACAAAATATAATTTATATCATATGAATAAGTAAAACTCTTTTATTTGCCAGACTAATTTTTCAATGAGAATCATATGTAGAATAAATATTTCATTTTCGTCGCTATCCATAATTCATATTGCTTCAACAATGTTATCCTTGTTAGTTTTCAATCTTTGTTTTCATTCAACTTAAACAAATTTATATTATCAAACAACCGGTAAAGGGAGAAAACAGAATAATTGTCGAAATTATGTATGAATTCCTTTTTCCTATGTTTTTAACTATAATTATATCCTCAGGTGTTTAATATTTGATTACGTATTCATAGCTTCCTTACATTATTATATACAGTGAGAGATATTAATGCTATGTTTGTTGCAATATGGAATGGATGAATTGTTGGTCAGTTCAAACTTCTGGACAACTTAGTTTGCAATTGTTTCAATGTTGTAATAAAACTTTTTATCTTAGATAAATTTCAAATAGTTTATTTTGTATATTAACTGCACATAATCACACCCCTTTTATAAAATGCTTACAACCCATGGCAAAATTATTTACTGTAAAATTAGAGCGGAATGATCACATTATTTTTTTACATTTGTCCTCTCTTTTTGAAGAAAAGAGGAGCCATTCCAATGGAAGTTAAAGATGATATATATGATGCGACCAAAAGACATACCATAAAAGTGAAAGTAGTCTATGGAATTAAGTGAATTAAGATAAATGACATTTAATTACTGTTTTATGATATTTACAAGTAGGTTGAGATAACTTAAGTAACTTTTAGTTTATGCTGTAAATTCTTTAGCTTAGTTAGACATAAATTGTTATTATCATTATTAATATGAAACATCAAAACTTCATTTTACATAAACTATTCACTGTTCCATTTGTTTTACCAACTGTTAATATGTGGATTGTTGTTAAAAGATTTATCTAATGTTCAATGTTAAATTTCTTTTGTTAACATTGAAGTATGATCAATTTCTTGTTGTCATGTATAAAATATGAAGTTCTTTGAATATTTACTACAAATTATTTTTGTTTTACAACTAATAGTGAAAATTAAGCAAAAAAACTATTAATTTGCATAGTTATTTATATATACATTATATTATCAGATGGGAGTTTTGTGGAGTGCAGTGTACACTGCTGAGGAGCCTCTTACTGGGACGAAGCAAACGTCTGTCCTTCCAGGTTTTCCATTATTGTCTAGCTTCAATTCATTCATGAATTCAACTATGAACTATACATTATACTTTAAATATACTAAAACTAAACAATAAAAATAGCTAAATATATTTTTATATAAAATAAATTTTTAAACATTTTATTTAACTATGTTATTTATGCATAAAGTTAAAATGAGTAACCATTTTTCTTTCTTTTTGAAATTAATATTATTTTAAAAAAAGAAGATACAAAATTCTCTCTTATAATTATTTATCTTTGATGAACAAGTTTAAATGAAGAGTGATGATCATTTAATGAACTCATTCTCATTTTTCCCTCCTTTTAGTATTTATTCTTTCATTCTATTGAAAGATTACGTGATAAACAATGTACATCCCCTTTATTTTAATCAGCTTAACTTTATAAAAAAAAAGAAGTTATTTAATCAAAATCTACAGAGGGATGATCTATATTATGCTAATAAATCATATTTACACATCTTTCCTAAAAATAACTATGACCTCATTTCATTCAGAAACTAAATAAATTACTATAGAATAAGAAAAAAAGAGAGAACATTTATTAGTTCACTGTTCAATATAATTTGATTCTCTTGTGGTTTTATGTATATACACATATATATTCTGGTTACTATAAATCTCTGAACCTTTTTTACTATCAGTTCATTGATTCAATTCATTTCAGTAATTTGAAGTAAATAAGTTCTCGTTTTATTAAATTTTCTTTCTTTTCCGAACATACAACTTCATCAATAATGCTTAAAAAGTGAAGATTTTTTTTTCATATGTTAACCTTAATAAGAATGTATACATTAAGGAAAGGAATGGGATAGTTACTTGTATGGCTGTTTTGTGTACATTCATATGTATATATATGATCATATTGTCAAGTTTATAATGAGCAATAAACTTCTAGAAGTGGTGATTTTGTTCTCAGAATTATTCATATTTGCATATATTTATTTATTTTGGAAATCATATTAAGAATAGCTAAATATGGGAATAATAAATAAATTCTGATAATATTTAGATTGTAATGCTTCAGGCTAGTTGATCTATAAGCGTAAATTGTTTTATTATTAGTTGTGTAAATCGTAAACTGTCAAAAGTTGACGTATAACAATACTAAGTAAATAATATTATATGACATTAAATGACAGTAAATGTTTGATCAATATATGGCATCAGTATAAACTAGAATGAATTAAATGTTTATTCTACTGAAATATTAGGTTACTAATATAAAAATCCTGGATTCCACTGCTCGCCACTATCCATCTTTGCTTATCATGCTTGTGAATTTAGGCTATATCGAGGCAATACACACAGTATGCACATATGCCAATTAGAGACTGACGAGTCACAGTCCTAAACATCAATAGGAATATTCAAACAAACAATACTAAGTGAATTTAAACTTTACCCCATTGCACAAGCAAGTGGCTATCAGGACTCAGTGGCCGAGTGGATAACGCGATGGAGTTTGAAGCGAGGGTACTGAGTTCGAGTCCTAGAGTGAACATCAACTCTGAGATGCAGGTACATCCAGCTGACGAGTCCCAAATAGGACGAAACGCGCGCCCTGGATTCCACTGCTAGCCACTATCCATCTCTGCTTAATAATTGCTTTGTTTACAAAATTGTTCTTAACAAAATAGTATACGCAAGATAAAATATTGAAATATATTATGGTGGACTTTAGAAACAACTTACTTTACTGTCAACTGTATAATAATACACTTATTTTCATAGCTGAAATCATGAGTCAATTGAAGCTAGATTACCAAGGAAAACCTGAAAGCACTGGACGGCTGTTTCGTCCTATCGTGGGACTCCTCAGCAGTGCGCATCCACGATCCCGCCTGGCGAGCGAGATTCGAACACAGGACCTACTGGTTTCGCGCCAGAGCTTTTAACCGATAGACCACTGAGCCGGCATCCAACGGTGTTAATGTCTAACTTCAACCAATCCATGAAGTTGGGCAACTGTTCACCAATTGTCTTCAGTGAATTGATATCTCACAACAGACGTGGTACAACTATGAATATACTGGAATCTCGACAAAACCACTTCTGGTACCATTCAATATATGCTAACTAGTGACTGACTTCAAGAGACATCTCTTGGAGTTCCAGTGAGAGGCAGTAACCAGTGGAGTTCAACCAGATCTGTTGAGATATCAACTCATTGAAGACAATGGTAGATATGTCGCTCAATTTCGTGGATCGGTTAAAGTAAGACAATAACACCGTTGGATGCCGGTTCAGTGGTTCAGTGATTAAGCGCTCACGCGTGAGACTGGTAGGTCCTGGGTCCGAATTTTGCTTGACGGGATCGTGGGTCCGCACTGCTGAGGAGTCCTACAATAGGACGAAACGGTCGTCCAAGGAGTCTAGCTTCAATTGATTTATGATTTGAACTATGAATATACTGAAATCTCCACAAAACACCTTCTGATAATAATACACTTACCTTACGTACGTCCTCTACGAGGGGTGACAAGCGTAAGTGAGGTTAGTGTAAATCGTATGAGTTTACAGTAATTAGCTAAATCTGTCATTCCCAGCTTCTGAGATTAAACTAAGTGACATTTATGTCTGTGGTTTCTACTGGAACTTGCAAGCAGTTGCCGTTTTCATAAACAGATTTTGGAAGACGTAGATGGTTTAACCTAAAACAATTACTTGAATGATATAACATCACGAGTCAGTAAGTGGATGATAGACATGTAGTATTAAACATGAGAGGTAGCTTGATTCAATCTAGATACAACTCCGATGTCCCACGTCAGGCAGACATAAAAATGAATTTATTAAAAAGTCCATAACGTGTAGAAATGAATTATGATATAATATATTAGGCTTCAAAAAGCTTGAGTGCTTGAATCGATTATTCTTTCTTTCAAGTGGTTCAATATATTATCACACACTATACTTACCTATTAATGGAAATGAACTTGAAGCCGATGGAATGGAATTCTCCAACAGAAGCAATAGAAGGAAGAATGCAAGAAAAATGTTCATACCTTCAATAAGAAAAATATTGATTTTGAAAATCTTAGTTAAATAGTTTATTGATGACATAAATAGAACAATTTTTTAAATCAATTTATCATTACGTAACATATTGTTGTTCTAATAAATATCATAAACTGGAGTTTGTTTATATGCTTAGGAAATATTGACTAGAATATAATTGAAAGGTTAAAGTAACTTAAAATTTTGTATGTTTAAATGAAACTAAGCAGCATATATTCATACCACTCTAATGGAATATAGTGGTGAGTATTTTTAGATCATAATGAATGCTTAACGAAATGGAATATTTTTTAAAAATATTTTTGGTCGCCACATTTCAACAAATATGCCTGATCCATGTTAAACTCTTCATTTTGACACTTAACGCTTGATACTTATGTGATTATATAGTTTGTATCTTCTAGGGAATAAGAGATTATGTATATATTGAAGAATATAAAACAATTAATTACAGCCATTAATGAATAATTATCACTTTCATTAACACTTTTTCAGATTCCATTCATCTCATATACAATATCGATAGTGTAATAAGTAGATGAAGATTATCAGAACTGTGCGATATATAATAGCGCAACACATTTCGGATAATGTGATCATAAATAATATACTTGTTAAGAGCATTTATATATAAAAATAAAAGGTTAACTAGATTAGAAATGGAGGATAAGTAGAAGACACGTATAATAAATGGAATAGTGTGAAAACACTAAGATGGTATTTGGTTTATTTACTTTTAAAAAAAACAATAATTTGTATTAATTTAATGACATAATATCGTCTGATGATAAACTTTCTTATTAAATTATCTTTATATCATTTATATTTCTCTTGTTACCATAGCAAATATGACAACAAATGGTAAATAATTACAACATTTAAATGACGAGTCATATATACTTTGCTAATAGTTATTGATAGAAAGAGAAAATGTAAAATATGTTGCTTAGTTAAGTTATCAGTTTATATAATTACAAACTACTAATATAAGTCAAGGTTTCGTTTACTATTATATAATTGTAATTTGGTAACATCTTTTTAGAATGGTACAATTTGAACTAGTGATAATCACTTTCCAATGTTAAATGTGTTTTTTTATATCTTCTCTCAATGTTTCGATTGTATTAATCAACCCTTTAAGCTGAAGTTGATAAAATCTTTACAATTTAGTGTTCCATATTTAACTACGTCGATTTAAATTTGTTTTTATGCATAAAACTAGCTACTGTAATACTCTGTAAATCTAAGAATGAAGTTCACCTCTGAAGAATACGAAAAATGTAACGGTAGTTTGTAATCATCGAAGTTCATAGTATCCTTTTTAAAAGTAAATACCATGTTTTATCATAATCAAAAGCCAACTTTAACGTACACATTTGTATATAACAAACAACAAACAACCAATGAATACTACTTAAATTTATTGATATTTCGGACAACAATGTTACATTTAACTATGTTTACTAATATTTTAATCTTTTCATCATCTTCTTTAAATCTTATCATATGTCAATTTTTTTCATGATTATTGTTGAAATTATTCAAAGGGGGTACAAAACGGGATAAGTCTCTTTCCCCTTTTATTCAAATAGAAAGAAAATTGACATCAAAATCACTATACATCATAATAAACATTATGTGCTTCTTTTCTTTTCTTTTTTTAAAATAATGATTTACAAACAGAATTCAATATATAAAAACAAAACAACTATGTTTGTCTTCTCTCAACAAAACTGTTTAATAACCGATTTCAAATTATAATCTAAATTTCAGTATGGTGGATTGTTTTTGGTTTAGTTTCATTTGAAATGATTTGATTATTGTTGAATGTTTACATCTGCTGGAGCTCCTTCTAGTGTTTTTATTTTTGTTATTATTGTTAGTTTTAAGAGTAAAATTTATGGAAAATCTTTGTTTTCTATGTTTCTTTTCGGAGAGAAAATAAATATTCTATGACAGGAAAGATATTAATCATATATATATATATATATATAAGATATAGATTTCCGAATTATTGGCGCCTGTCTGTATCGTTTTGTCTTTTAAATGTGAGATTTTGTATAGTTAGACTGAAATCACAACTTCCCTCGTGTGTATTGAGATATTTTACTTCTGAAAAACAATTTTCCCCATATAGGAAATCGAGTAGATATATCTAGTTCATTAAAAATAACTATCCCATTAAATAATCATTATAATGGATTTATATTTTAACTGTTTTTTTTGTGTTAAACTATGACACTACTGAATACTATGACCGGCTTTCATTTGCATGAAAATTGATCGATTAATACTAATGATTAGTAGATCTATTTTTATCTTTAAAGTGTTTGTAATGTAACCATTTTTTTCAGAGAACTACATGAAATAATACACCAACAGTAACAGTTGTCCTAAAGCAAAAGTCTAGTCGATTATATTTATTAGTTGTTTTCGGAAAAAAAATGTTATCAATGACTAACCATAAATGTCCGGTAAGCTATAATGAATTCTGCTTGTGTCTTTTCTTTTCAACAAGTTCTGAACTAGTTGGTTCTATTTTCTATTCATGTTAAATGGGAAAACTAATGAGTAGGAAGTAAATATTCCAACAATTATACGTTACACAGTGAAACTATATTTAGTACCAAACAAGTTAGGATTAGAATTGTAAATTGTGACCATTTTGTGTAAAGTGAATAAAATATTTTCATCCAGGACCTAATTTACTGAAGGAATTATAGAGAATAAATTTGCTAAGTGCTTAAACGATTTATGATGCCATCATATAATAGAAATGATATGATGGACAACAAAATTGCATGAAACAAAAATTCTGGTATAGATCCTATCTGATATATAAATTAGTAAGAATTCGCACCGTTATTTTGGGGCAAACTTCTGAGTGAAGTCATATCATTACAAAAATATTGAACAGTGAGGATATTTTGTTAATCGAATGGCATGATAAGTTGGAACTATTATCTACCTGGTTGTGAACAAATTGTCTCACTACATAAAGCCGTTGAGCTTTGAAGAATTATGCATACATATTGTTTTTTAAATGCTATAAAAACTGTTTATAAAAGTATATTTGAATCCTTAAATAACCGAAGCAGATACTAATGAAATCTTGACTGTATGAGCTTTTATAGCAGACATGATCTACTTTAAGGAAGTGAAAAATCCGCGGTCAACCTTAAAAAACTAACCAATCTCATATAAACATCATGTATATCTCAATCTCATCAAGTTTTTAGCTTTATTTGTACAGTGTGGGTACTCGTTAATTATTAATGAACATAAAAATCTCAAAGTTATTTTAGTCGATAATCAACATTTGTAATATGAAATAGTTTTATATGTTACATTGTGGAAAGCTTGATATTGTGAACAGGAACGTAATTTATTGGAGTGAGAGGAAAAGACTAAAATCAATATTTTCCAATCGTCCATGGGATATGATCACATCTTAAGGATGAGTGAATTAGTTGTATGCTGGTTAATTAGATATAACTTCTGGTTACAGATGATTAATTTCATGATATTGCAAAGATGTGTTCACACAATAAGTTGTTGCTTAATTGAAGTCAAATACTACTCAATTTAATTTATGTTAATTTGACAGTGGATTGGTGTGGATAATTTGATAATGAATGAATATGAGTATTTTTTGACCGATTTTTTGTGTTAGATGAGTCCTTGCCTATCGTCTAAAAAATCGTGTCGTTCGACTTACAATTTTCTTGTGAAGGTTTGCCTCGGATACGACAGAGCTAACCTTGAACTTCACTATTTGTATACAATGAGCATTCCTTTTTTATTTATTATTATATTATCATCTGATTTTGGTTAATTCAATGTATTTATGGATCTGGAGGGTTCATATTTTGTTGTTGTTGGATTGGCTTGTTTTACTGATGGTTTATGTAGACGTTAACTGGATTAAAGATAAAGGAGAGTCATCTACATAATACAAGCCATTTAGAATGATAAAATTACCATACTCTTAGAAAAATACTTGGCAACTATCATAGCTTAGTCGCTCAGTGTAAAATATTGAAGCGCTTGAAGTGATGATTAAAGGATTTCAATTTCGATTCGAATGTTTACACAAACGCGGGTACTCTAAGTTAGTGACACGAAATGAGGCAAAAGGCAAGTTCTGAATTACAATCCTCATCAGTATATAAAATGTGCCTGACAGAAAATACATGAGATATTTACTTTTAAGAATTTTATGCAAGAAAAGTGTTTGCATCACATAAGAGTGAATGCTTCACGAAAGTAAGTAGTTGTGTTTAAATGAAGAAATCTTTCTACTTTGACCTTATAACATCCAACATTAATGCTTATAATAATGACTAGTAGGAATTCAAATAGTCGTGAAACTTTTTTTAAGATTTCAGTTTAAGTATATTTAGGTCTTATTAGATTCTCATTTTAAAACCATAGATCAAAATATAATTTAACGCTGACATGATGTTTTCAAATAGGTCAAACCACAGAAATTCTGCTGTTGGATCAGCGAAGTTGACCGATGTAAACCACTCAACCCTGTGTTCATTCCAGTTTGCATCTTTCAGCTAAGTATATCTACAATTCAACAGAATCACCGTTTCGTCAAACAAGCGTCAACCAACGCGACAACAAGGGGCATTGCGAGTGACTAATATGAATCGTGATTAATTCTGTTAACCACTTTGCTACCATTGTCAACAGATATAAGTTGTATGTATCATTAATCGAAAGTGAAATACCTGGAGGCAGAAGTTAAAAAGGTTGAAGAAAAAGGAACGAGAACAGAGAATAACTGATATAAAAACGAAAGAAAAATGAAGTCTGAGACGATTGATTGACATCTTGCAAATGAAGTATTTACTGCATGGTTCTTAGATTTTACTAAGAGATTCCGTAGCATTATATTTAAATATTTTCAATTGTTCCCACTTGTGTTCTCGGTCATGATCATAAAGAATCATGGCTTCCGAATAATTAACATAATCGAACGGCATTTCATGACATGTATTCAGTGTCGGATGACATAGTTTGAATTGCTAAAACTTGACAAAAATGGCAATTACTATTATTTGTTTACACACAAATTCACGCAGATGCAAACTAAAGGATTCTTGTTTACATAACACAGCCATATATCACAATCACTCCTTTAACAAATAATTTACAATGTTCTATAATAACTTTGTTTTCCTTTCAACCATTTAATCGATAAGTATCGATAAGTCATAATTACAATCATTGTTATAGCAAATTCAATTTTTTTTTCCTAACGATAAAATATAGAAAGCCGGAAAAGAAGTGGGAAGAATAGAATAATAGAAACTTGACGAAAGTCTACCTATGATTCGTATTTCAATAAGCCTATGAAACACACCAGCAACCGCAGTAATGATAATAATAAATATAATAATTTCATCATTATTATTATTCATTCTATGTAGCTATATTTATGTTTTATTAGTATTTGTTCGGATGTGTGCATATCAAAGCGAGAGAGAGAGAGATGGAAAAGGTGTTTGTCTTCAAAAGTGAAACAAGAAAGTCAATTACGAACAACAAAAAAAGGAAAATAAAGACAACAAAAATGGAAAATATCTCTCAATTATCAAATTTTGTTATTGAATACAAAACAATTATACGATGAATAGATGAGAGAAGTAAGATATAGTTGAAAGATTTCTAATCGGAAAAATCTACCATAATAAAGTATACAAAATTGATTAGTCATCTTCGACCTTATTTCCTTCAATTATATCAAAACAGTTTTTTTCATCATATACCAAAACCATTTACACTAATGATATCTTATTTGAGTTGGATTCTCCAAAGTAATTTTATGAACATACATACATATCCATAGTTAACAAAGTAAAACGTTGCCAATCAACCTATGAAATTAAGTACTGTTGAACAAGAATGAAGTTATTCATCAGTATCTTGGCGGCCTGTTTAAACATCTGGGCTACCTGTTCCTATCATCTAGATATTTCAACAAGTTATCTAATTTTGTTTGTTTTAATACATCATTATGGATATTAATTGCACGACCCATTCAGGTGCGTTGCTGAAAAGTGTACAACCTTTCGCTGTAAAGGTTACAGAAGGCCTAATCAGAGATATTGTGGTTGCTGGCATTATGCTGCGAGAAGAATGTAAATTATTCAGATGTCGATTGACTGGGATGCTAACTTCTAACTGGCGATCACTCAATATTTATCATCAGGAAGGACGAAGAAGTAAGAGACGGAAATTTGTTGAATTACTTTGTTCTGAGAATTCTATATTGTACCAAAAATATAATATTGAATAAAGCCAATAATAATAATAATAATAATAATCTTGATAGATTTCGTGTGATTTTGAATTAACAATCGGTTGAAAATTAATATTCGTGAATGATAAAAGTGTTTAAAAATGTACGAAGCAAGTAAATACAGATACTACGGAGATTGAAATTAGTTCTCAATATCGTTTACATTAGATAAATTTTTCAATACTGATAACTTATATGAACCTTTTAGTAAATTTACGCTGGATGATCATTAGACATTAAGCGATCATTATCTAATTTTTATTACGGACTGAATTCTGCTGGTCTCTTACAATGTGACTACTAGTCAAACCTAATTTTGTATGGATTTCAGATCTGTGGAAGTAGTGGGAAGAAATTTTAGACCTGGCTTTCGTGTCTACAGTCGTAAGGAAAAGTTAACTATGAAGTTAAATCACTATTAAAAATTTTAAAAACCTGATGATAATTGCTACTTAGAGATCAGTAAACATGAATATCTCAGTCGTGAATCATATGATTCACGAAAAGTTAGAAAGCTCAATCGAGTATTAGATCGAATAAAATAAAAGTAACAATAGATCACAAAGCAAATAGATATTGTTAAAAGAATACAACGAGAAGCAACTTGTTACATTAACTGTAACGGAAATTCGATTAAACAATATCACATCAGATTTTAAGTAAGTGGCAAATGTCCTTGAATTTTTCAGAGATAGGATAAAAACAAATCTATAATTGCTATGGTTTAATGCTAAGAATTATTATCATTTTTTTATAAGACGATCACTGTAATTCAAGAACAGAAGAATAAGTGGGTAGAACACCTGAAAGAACTCCTGGAGAGACCAGTCACACTGAACCCACCACACATCAAAGCAGCATACAGACATTCCTATAGACGTCACTTCACCGAAATTCAAAGAAATCGGAATGGATATCAGACAAATGAAGGGTGGGAAAACAGGAGGACATGACAATATACTAGCTAATACTCTTAAGTCAGACAATAGAAATAATTGCAAATATACTCGACATTCTATTAAGGAAGATGTAGGAGGAAGAACAAGTGTTACCAACGGACATGGAAGGCGAAGATAGTTCATCAAGATAGTAAAGAAAGGAGATCTGAGTAAATATGAAAACAACAGAGGCATCACACTACCATCGGTATGAGGCAACGTTTTCAACAGTGTTACTGAACCGTATGAAGGACTGAGTAGACGCCGAACTTTAAGATCAGGAGACGGGATTGCGTATGGATCTGTCGTGCACACACCGAAAAGCGACACTACGGATCATCGTTGAGCAGTCAATTGGATGAAATTCGTCACTATACATCAACTTTATTGACTATGAGAGAGGATTCGCCAATGTGGGTGTTGGAGCATTATGGAACCTTCCTCGACATTATATAGTACGTGAAAAGGTCGGAATTCGTACAACGGACTACAGTGTAGAGTGGTGCATGAAGGACAGTTGACAGATTCATTCCATATGAGGACCAGAGTCAGACAAGGCTGCTTACACGAACAAATTCAGATGAGAACAACTGGTGTAGCAGCAGCCTCTGTATCAGTAGGATTCACCATACATAAAGGAAAAAGCAAGATCCTCAAATACAACACGGATAACGTAAATCCAGTTGCACTTGATGTGGGAGCTCTGGATGATGTGGAATCTTTCACGTACCTAGTCTGCATCATCAGTGATTTATGCTGTATGTAAAAATGGCGTTTTTTATGAAACCTTATAGATTATTTACATATGTTTTAGGCAACTGATAGAGAATCATTTGTACTGGTTATTTTAATCCCTCTATTGATGCATTATTAGAGGATTGATAAAAAGTTACAGCAAATAATCAGGTTTCCAGTTATTTTATGGTATACTGGAATTCTGTGTATTTGAAAACATATTGTTTCCTGCGAATATTTCCTTGAAGTTTTGTACAAACCTATTGGTGATTTATAGATTTAACTTGAGGAATATTTGTATGCTTATTCGTAAACATTTTCAGGTATCATTTGAATAAATTTATTTACCCAAAAGTCCAGTCAACTTACCGAGAACCATTTTTGCCGGTGTCTCAGGTGGAAGCCAAAATAGAACTAAAGTTAATGAGGAGAGTAAGAAACAAGGTAAAATCAATATATAATTGTAATAAGCTGCTTGCCGTTCAATTTTGATAAAAAATAATGTATCAGAATATTGTTCTGGACAACATGGATAAGCATGTGTTCTGTGTTTTTGCCAATAATTTAAAACTGACCATTCAGGACTTTCAACATAATCTTTCATACTGAAACCTTCATCGTAAAATGTTATATTGACTCGAGCGCTAAAATAGAAAATTTATAAATAGGAAAATGATTCATTTATATTTTATTATATAGTCAAATCAATATAAATTATTAAACTAAACTATTCTATACTCAAAGATGGATAGTGCCTAGCAGTGGAATCCAGAATGCGCGTTTCGCCCCATTTGGGACTCGTCAGCTGGATGTACCTGCATCTCAGAGTTGATGTTCACTCTGGGACACGAACCAAGTACCTTACGCTTCAAACGCCATTGCCTTATTCACTCAGCTACTGAGTCCAAATAGCCAATCGCTTGTGCAATGGGGTGAAGTTTAAATCTACTTAGTATTGTTTGTTTGAATCTTCCCATTGATGTTTAGGACGGCAACTGGTCAGTCTCTAATTGGCATATGTGCATACTGTGCGTATTGCCTCGATATAGCCTAAATTCACAAGCATTGTAAGCAAAGATGGATACTCATTTTTCAATATTCATCTGATTTCGTTTAAAGATCCCCATAATCATTAATGGACTAATATTTCAACGAAGAATATTCTTTTGGATAAATTCTCATCAGGTTCTGCAATTATATATCCAGATTAATAATCCGAAAAAATGACTAGGTTAAAGGCAGAGTGAATCGTTTAAAACATGTAAATTTGGGATGACATTAATTTAATTAATGTTCATTTTTCTATTCTTAACTTATTTTATCTACACATTTTACCAGTCATTATTATTATTATCACACTTGCTAATCTTTTAGAGAAATTTATTCGGCATCCACCCCTATCTAACCTCATTCATATTATTCTACATATTACATAATTTCTGATTTGTAATCCCATTGTTCTATCTCACACCATGTCAACTATATATATTCTGATCATTTATCTTACTATTTTATTTCACTGATTCAAGTTAACACTTCATATTAGTCATCTCCAACATTAACGATTCGATTTTATATTATATCGCAAACACTCCTTGATTCACATATTACAGTTTCTTAAATTGATGTACTCCGCCTTAAACTTGGCCAATTTTTTATGGATTAATAATTTGGATTTATAATTGTAGAACCTGATGAGAAATTATTGAAAAGAATATTCTTCGTTCTTCATATAATTGTGTTTTAATATGATGGAAATTTTTCAGCGATTAAAATTTGGGATTGTCGAACGAAATAGAATAAAATTGTTGATGTTGATACGACTCATAGAGATTCATGGAGAACAAAACTCCATCAAAATCATCCACCTGAGCTACAAATCTTCTTCACCATGACTCATAGAATGTTAACCTGAATCTGTATATACATTAAGTGAAAATTTAAGATCTGTGGTCAGAATAAATATGGGTCAGATAGGGTGAGAGAGATATGATAGTGCAATTACTATTCGATCAAGTGGAAGACTAAATTGTGTGAAAAGTTAGTAAGACGTAATAAGGAGGGATCAATGCGAAGTGAATCATGTATAGGGGAGATTAATAATGATGTTTAACTAATAATAATAATAGTACAAAGATTCGTTAATAAAAATAAGAGAGACAATTACATTTGACTACGAAAGGTCGTAAGTACATAGTCAAATTAGGTCATCCAATAGCTAAGATTACTATTGATTAATTGGCCTTGTGGTTGGCCAAGGGAGAAGCAGGAGTTGGAGATATTTCTTTTGTACGCATAGCTTCAGTTTCTTCATCTGGATGGCTACGACTTCAGTCATTTGAAGGATACATAATACTTCTATTTAATGCATATCATTCTGATAGAATATTCTTTTGATTAATTCAAATCATTTCACAAATCTTAACTATTTTATAAAATATTTATTACTTTTAATTTAAAATAAGTGAATTTACTGTAAATTTAAAGAAATTATAAATCAGAAAGTTTTATACTATAAAGTGTTACTAATTTTCTTTTTTTCAAATAGTTTATTCAACAGTTAAGTTAATTGATCTTTGTTTATAAAGCTAATGACTTCAGGGAATATCAAGGCAGTTCGCAGAGGATCGGTAATACAAGAGCAGCATATTTACAACTGAAGAACATCTGGAACTCAAAACAATTGTCAACCAACACCAAGATCAGAATTTTCAATACAAATGTCAAGACAGTTCTACTGTATGGGGCGGAAACGTGGAGAACTACGAAAGCCATCATCCAGAAGTTACAGGGGTTTATTAACAGTTGTCTACACAAGATACTTCGGACACTATCAGCAACAACCTACTTTGGGAGAGAACAAACCAGATCCCAGTGGAGGAAGAAATCAGGAAAAAGCGCTGGAAGTGGATAGGACACACATTGAGGGAAGCAACCAACTGCGTCAAAAGGCAAGCCCTCACATGGAATCCCCAAAGTCAAAGGAAAAGAGGAAGACCAAAGAATACATTACACCGAGAAATGAAGACAGACATGGGAAAAATGAACAAAAATTGGATCGAACTAGAAAGGAAGGCCCAAGACAGAGTGGGTTGGAGAATGCTGGTTGTCTGCCTTCGCTCCATTGGGAGTAACAGGCGTAAGTATGTAAGTCGCACAGGATGCATATATGCCAACAAGAGACTGATCAATTACAAGAGTTTTAAATAACAATGAGAAGATACAATTAAACATCATCAAGTGAATATTAATTTATATTGTTCAATTATTTATTGAATTTATTCACGAATAAAACAAATACTTATTTATCTTTTATAATTAGCCTATAGTTTTTTTAAAGTTGATTTAGTTTACTGATCCAACCCCTAGACTGTTAATAGATTAGATTTGTTTATTTGTATCATATATAGAATAGGAAAAAAAAGATCAACTATTTGTTTCGTATATAAGCTATAAATAGACTATAACATGCAATAAGGTTTTATTTTATTTTTAATGACATAATATACCATAATTATTATAGTGTTGGCTGATAGACTACTGTATTCTCTTCTTTCTTTTTTTTTTAACTAGAAATAACTCTGTATCCTACAGATTGTATTTGGGTTATCATCAGTTACATCTCAATAATCCATCTGACTTCTATATCTGTATATATTGATCTTTATTTATCATAATAAATAGCTAGTTCCTATTTGCTTTTATCACACAGAGTATTAGAGAATGAGACTATTAAAAATTGTGTTTTTTTGGGTAAATTATTATCTGAAAAGTGTATTCACTTGGTGTTGTTTACTTGTATCTTCCCATTGTTATTTAGGACTGCAATTGATCCGTCTCATGTTGGCATATGTACTTCCTGTGTGGACTGCCTCAATATTGCCTGAAGTCACAAGCTTTATAAGTAATGATGGATAGTGGCCAACAGTGGAATCCAGGACGCGCGTTTCGTCCTATGTGATCAGTCTTCAGTCTGCACAGGATGCAGATATACTAACAAGAGACTGATCAATTGCAGTCCTAAATAACAATGAGAGGATACGAGTAAAAAACACCAAGTGAATATAACTTCACCCCATCGCACAAGCAGATGGCTATCAGGACTCAGTATCTAAATGGATAAAGCGAACGGTACTGGGTTCGAGTCTCAGGATGAGCATAAACTCTAGGATGCAGGTACATCCAGCTGACGAGCCCCGAACAGGACGAAACGCGCGTCCTGGATTCCACTGAAAAATGTCTAGTTTCTACGGGCAGAATATGACAAAATTCAACAATTAATTTTGACAAATCAAACTAGTTAATATTGATATCTAGTACACAGTTTTAGGTAGTAAATTCGATGAACATCATCATTTTGAATTTACCATTATTCAATCATATAGTTATCTGAATCAAAAACATATTTCAGTAGAAAACTATTTCATTACAATGAATTAGGTTACCTAATATTACTGATGGAATATGAAGTTGACACTACTTGAAAAATACCTTACAGTCAGTAATTATGTGCTTGAAGTTTGACCTTAGAATCTTAACAAGTAGGCTTGTGGCCTAGTCATGTACGTGATGGTATATTTATGTGTTGGTGTATGGTTGTTTTTATTGAATAATATCATACTTTTTTTGATTAAATTGAATAGAGAAGAATAGGGAAATTAACCGCTTTCTGCGTTTGTTTTTGACTGCTTAATCGGGTTGAAGAAACTCACTGAACTGATGAGCACAAATAATTCACTGTCATTATTCATGATCATTGAGTTACTGTTTAGGTGAAAGTCATTATGTCAGTATATGGCCAGGAAGTCATTAGTTCTAGAGGCATAAGCTGAAATAAATCAGAAATAGACTATATAAACAACTGCCTCTTTAATTAATGACCTGATCACGAGCGTTTCTGAAGAAACTGTATTTTTTTAAAGATGCAATACTTAAATTGTGAATAATTTATGTTGTGTAGTGTTTAGATGATGATACATGATGAGTATAAAAAGTATGGTGTATCCGTAATTAAGAAGACCTGTGTCTGTAGTTGTGATTAGCCAACTATATCAATCATGATACTGATAAAACAACACATTCATCTATCACATATATCGATGCTCAGTTTTGACTTGAATAAGAATATTCTGTAAAAGGGTTAGTCACTGACTGTTGAACTGAGCAGTGCCGGTTGGTACAGGCCACTCTGTAATTTCCGAGTGATAACCGCGGTTAAACCCCGGAGAAACTGTGGGAGCTGCGTGAAAATTGGTCACAATGGCCTCGATGCATTCAATCTTTATTTTCTTCTGAGTCGTCATCTTCTATATTATTTTGCAGTTTATCTCTAGAGTTCATTCTGTTCATGGACAGTATTCTATAAATGTCTTGTTTCTCTTATAATGATTGAGACTACTATTATCCCAACTTTTTGTTTTCTCTCCTGTTAATGATATTTGACCGTGTCGCTGCAGCTTAGGATGATGCATAATTATTCCTGACTCGAAATAAAATGTAATCAACAGGCTGAACAACTGCTAAACAGTCTCACAATTCCCATATTAGTGACAGTATTTATTCGTTTCACGAATTTATATACATTATTCGTTTCTTACCTGTCAAAAGTCCATGGTCCAAAGCGAAGGTAACAGACTTGCTTATCATATGGAAAATATTTGATCTTCACAGGACATGTGCTTTTATAAATTGCCATTGGATGCCATTCGACCACACCATTGTGATCAACTCTAACAGCACATTCTCGCCGTTCTTCTAAGCGTTCATCAGCGCTGAGTTGGAAGAAAAAAAACATTAGGTATGAAATAATATCTCATTTAGCACTTAAAATTGAATTCTATCAGTTTAACTATGCATTACTAGATATACTTTATTGACAATGAAAATTGTCTAATTCACATTCATTGAATTCAGCTTATGAATTGAAATTCACAATATAATTTCTAAAATTTCAAAATTCCATAAAAACAATTCGAATGCTAAAAAAATATAAATTCGTTGATAAGGGTTACACTAAATAATTACATTTTCGATGAGCGAGATTTAAGATTTAAAGTAGCAATGAGTATTTGTGTAGATATCGATAGACAAATGAGGCAATAAGAGAAAACGTCGTTGTAAATAAAAAAAACATTTGTTTAATTTGAAATATTATCAAACTAGTTCAGATTTTGCGGTTGTTTAAAAAAAGGTTTGAAATATATTTTCCTTGTATTGTTCACAAATTTATATCGATCGAGGTTCAGTTGAAAATCAAAGGACAATGAATAACTAATTCGCTCTTTCTTTCGTTTCTTCCACAGGTCTCTCCACCGTTGACGGAACTTAGAAATTTTAGCTCTCTAGACGAACCACTGACCGTTGGAAATATTTATATACAGTGATATCTGTTACGTTCAGGCTAATTCTATTGTGTACCCGTTTTTAAATTGTTCAGCTATACAAAAAATGTTCAATTTTTGTTACTTTCTGTCTAATAATGTTTATTAACTACCTTATGTACTCCTAAGTCTTTATGAAATATCAATATTATCTTGAAGACAATCCACTACTCAAGTGTAAACACTAACGTTCTTTTATCAGAACGAGGAATTATTTAAATGATGATTGATGTAAAGTGAAATCGAAATTCATTGGAATACATCATGTCTCTTGATTGGAGACATAAACCCCACGGTCGAAATGGACAACATCAAGTATGAAGATATCATGGGGAAACATGGACTGAGTGAGAGAAAGGAACGATAATGGTAAAATATTTTCAAATTTATGGTCATTCAACAAAATGGTACAATATTCTCCCACAAATGCATCCACAAGCTAAATGGGTCTCACCGAGCCACATCACGGAGAACCAGATCGATCATATTTGCATCAGTAAAAATTCATAAGGTCACTGCAAGACGTGAGAACCAAGGGGTGAGCTGACATAGCTTCAGATCACCACCTGGTGGTTACCAAGATGAAACTGAAGCTAAAGAAACACTAGGGGGCTAGAGAAACAGCTTTTTAGAGGTTCAGTACAGTATTTCTTCGAGATACTAATAAACTCAACGAATTCAAGATAATTCTCAACGACAGGTTCTAAGCCTTACGAGATCTGAAAGAAGAAACGACTGGGGTAAACACATGGAAAGAATCAAAGAAGCATTAACTTCTACCTGCCAGGAGGTTCTGTGTCATATGAAGCATCATCATAAGGGATGGATCTCTACAGAAACCCTAGACAATGTCCAAGAAATGAAGAACAAGAAGACAGCAACTAATAACAGTCGAGCAAAAACAGAAAAAGTGAAGGCACAAACTGAAAACACAGAAGCAAACAAGGGCCGACAAGCAGATATAACTGGAAGATATAGTAGTGGCAGTGAAAAAAGCTGCAAGGGAAGGAAATATGAAACAGCTATATGGCACAACAAAGAAACTAGTGGGGAAATATGGTAAGCCAGAGAGATCGGTCAAGGACAGAAAAAGCACTCCTATCCCTGAGATTCAAGATCAGAGGAACAAGTGAGTAGAACACCAAAAAAAACTCTTGAATAGACCAACCCCATTGAACCCACCACACATCAAAGCAGCACACACAGACATTCCTATAGACGTCACTCCACCAAAATTCGAAGAAATCAGAATGGCTTTCCGACAATGTGGGTGTTAGAGCATTATGGAGCCATCTTCAACATAATGGAGCACGTGAGAAGATCGTCAATATCATCCGGAATTCATACGACGGACTAAAGTGTAGAGTGGTGCATGAAGGACAGCTGATATATTTATTCCATATGAGGACTAGAGTTAGACAAGGCTGCTTACACGAACAAATTGAGATGAGAACAACTGGTGTAGCAGCAGCCTCTGTATCCGTAGGCTTCAACATACACAAAGGAAAAAGCAAGATCCTCAGATACAACACGGATAACACAAATCTAGTTGCACTTGATGTGGGAGCTCTGGATGATGTGGAATCTCTCATGTATCTGGTCAAGGGGGACCTAATGCAAACGTAAATGTGGGGAATGGCAAAGCAACAACAGCTGTTTTACAATTGAAGAACATATGAAACTCAAGACAACTGTCAAACAATATCAAAGTCACAATCTTCAATACGAACGTCAACACAGTTCTACCATACGGATTTGAAACTTCGAGAACTACCACAACCATCATCAAGAGAGTACAAGTAAACATTTGTCCACGCAAGATATTCAATGTCCGTTGACCGGATACAATCAGCAGCAGCCTATCATGGTCGAGAACAGACCAGGTTCCGTCTGAAGAGGAAATTGGGAAAGGACTTTGAAGATAGATTGGATATACATTATGGAAATCACCAAACTTCATCACGAGTCAAGCGCTAACTTGGAATCCTGAAGGGAACCGGAAAACAGGAAGGCCAGGGAATTCGAAGCAGATATCAGAAGGATGACGGGCAGCTGGAAAAGACTGTTAAGGACAGAGTCGGATAGAGAATGCTAGTAACGAGCTTATCCCTCTTCACGTAGGGCACCAGGAGTAACTAAGTGACTAAGTAACACGACAGAAACTTTGCAACCACTTTTGTTTCCTTCACATCATTTTCAGATATTTTCAAACTATTAAAAAATAGTGATGATTGCAGATAATCGTAAGTATAACCAATCATATTAAAAATTAAAGCGTATGAAATATGCAGTATAATTTACTTATTTTTATTTTTATCTCAAAGTACCTTTACCAGAAAATATATTAGCTTTCTATTATACTTGATAAAAATCATGAACTGAATCTTTTGATATGACATAGAAACATGGAGTGGTCATCAAGTGTATCGTAACACAAACTAAATTCAAATATTCTAAATTATCCTTAAACTCCACTATTTATATCTTCAACTATTGGACACAGTATCCGAGTAATAACGAATTGACTTGTATTTTATTAGTAATATATTTGCTTATTTTTTTAACAAGTATTTTAAGTACATGCTAATTAATCAGTCTGATAACTGGGATATTTTAATTGCAAAAAAGAGATTAAACGCTAAAGTCTCAACTGGTTGAGGTATTTCCTGGAGTTCTAGTGAGAAGCAGTAACCAATGGATTTCAACCAGGTCTGTTGGGAGATATCAACTCACTGAAGACATTTGTGAATGGTTACTCAATTTCGTGGGTTGATATACTGATTGGAAAATTTAGAAAAGTGTGTTTGAACCAATGGTTAGAATCACGGTATATTTCTTTTACATTTAAATTTCATAGACTTACCAAATTATAGCTCACAAAATAAATAAATATTTTTCTGTTATACTTCTTTTTTCAATCTTTTGAACCATTTTGTTTACTATTTTTAAGATGAAATAATGTATGTTGAGATCTTCTGTTGTTTAGATTTTGATGAACAAATTATTATCAGAAGTACTGTTTATTTTGTCTGGATACAAACATTGGTGAGATACTTTGTTCATAAAAGATTTTATCTCAATTTGAACGTTTACTCATATGTGCTTATATCAACCTTTGAGTTTATATCAAAGCTGAACACGAACTGTTGAAGAAGGACTAAATGGCAATGTCATCTCACATTGTGAGGTCTGTTATTATCAAATCGTTAACAGACTATCGGATAGTTTGTCTATCAATCTACTTGTTACTTAGGTCAGTTTTGCATTGTTTTACAATGAAGATATGACCACAGCATATAAGAAAATAATAAAAATGCTGATTATTATCGTTTATAACTAGCACGATGTTTTTAGATTATTGTACCCGGACTCAATGTGCACACTTTTAACTTCAATCAGTTTTTTGGTTTAGTTCAATTTTCATTTCAAAAACGTATGTTTAAAATAGACGAAAAGTCGTTATAACGTCTAGCTAACCTGAAAATCTTTCTACAAATTCCTATTATTCTATCCTTTTTTCTTAGATATAAACATATTTTTGATTATCCACTATCGTAAATCTTGAGGTGAATCACTTTTTGCACTGACATCTGCCAAATAAATGTCAGTTTTTAGAATCTAACAATTATGATTATTATGCGGTTATCATAACAACATGCAATTCAAATAGTGTACTGACATCTGAAACATAATTTATTCGATACTATTTTTGCGTGCTTTTTCATCCATTAACATAATCCAGGCTTAAGTGTTTACTGATCTTTTGTTTAATTTACTCGTTATGATTCTTTTAGACAAGACACGTTGTATGGAATGAAGTTGATTACTGGCTAAGCGTGGACTTCATGACAAATTTTTTGTTCTATTTGAGACTTCTTAGCTGGATTACTTAGATCTCATTGTTGATATATACATTAGTATTTGAACCTTATGCCAATAACTACAACACACACAAACCAATGACCATATGCATTCAGTAATTTAGTGGATAAACCGTTGACATTTGAACAAAAAATAATAGGTTAAAAAATCAGTCAGATGCAGGTATGCGCAGCTGAGGAGTCTTTAATAAGATAAATTGAGAGCCATAAATTCCTTGCTAGCATGTAAATAGCTTTAATCTGCACCCTGTTTCTTCTTATCTAGAAGTATTAAATAAAGCAAATCAAATGGAAAATTAATTAGTGCTAACTGTGACTAACTACATTGTGTTCTATTGAAAAAACATTTTTACAATAGATTGGAATCAACTTGTAAAATGTCTGAAAGCAAGGTACACTGATTATCCTCCCAGCTAAGCTCAGTCTTGGTTGAAGTCACGTGTGCATATTATGCATGCATTATACGAATAGTTAAGAAAAACCGAATGTTTTCTTCAATAAAATTATGTTTCAACTATCAATATACTAGTTGGATTGCATGTTTTTATAATAACCACATAATAATAATGAATGTTAGATCACAAAAACTGATATTTACATAGTAGATATTAGCTACTATCCCTTTGTAATCAAAACCTTCAAATGGTGGTATCAAGCAAATCCAATCAGAAAGCACGTATTCCAGCCGGGATTGATAAATCGCTTTTCCGCATATCATCAAAAGGAAAATAAAAATTTTCACAAAGTGAAAGACAGTGTAGTTTACTAACAGTGTAGTGTACATACTATCGTGACTATTATAAAATTTTTGAAATAAACGAAAACTATTGAATCTTAATTGCTATTATGAATTACAATATAAAATGATTGTTGATATTGTCAGTAAACTTTCTGAATTATTTTGTTATGATGTGTTACTCAGAAACTAAGTTACATTTCGATATAAAATGTTAAAACCATTTCATGATCATTATTTAGATCAAAATTTCGAAAAGTATGAATATGAATTCTACTTTAGTGACATAATCATAAAACATTTAAAGTGGAAAAACTGATTATTTTCAGATATTATTCCACAATACTAAATTCATATGTAACTACGTGTTGGAAAGTGAATAGTTAATCATTACTGATGAGCTATTGTATATTTTTTATTCAAATAGTAAATCAGTAATCTTTAGAGAACTAAAGAACTTATCATAATCTTCATGGATAACTTGAGATAGAATGAACCACATGATATCATAGAGTACCAGAAGTATTTTACACTTATTCACAAATCCCGTTATTGAAACTCACCTTCAATACAAAGAAACATGAACTTTTCATGAATATGACTTATTATGTATTCTACTTATAGCTATATAGTTCATTAATTGAAACGTCATTTTGTTTCGTACGCTTTCAATTTGGAAAGGGTTTCTCATGTTTGAAGGTGGATTTTATGTAATGGTTTTAAACGTTAAAAAGAAATGTGATTAGATTATATATCAAAAAATAAACTAACTCTATTTATTCGAAAAACGAAAATATATAAAATAATGTCAATTTATTTCATAGAAATATCATCTATTGTATGATATCTATTGGCTTCTTTTGACCATCCAACATGAGTTGTTCTTTTACATTTAATGAAAACAGAATTTCAGTACAATATATATAGATACATATGTTTTCTCAGTGATATGGAGTGACCTCCCAATGAAACTTTTTTCCTTAAATTAAAACTAACGTAGATGACTATCTGTGATATGAGAAAAAATATTGAAAAAAAACTTAAAAAAATATTCTGAAAAATGGAATTTTGTTTTAATACTATAATCTACACTTAAATGTTGTGCGTTAAATTTTCTAGAAGCGATAAAAAAGGAATAAGTTCATCATTTAATAAAAGTTCCCTGTTCACAAATGTTTCACCAAAGAATTGATTAAACCTTAGATATCGAAGTGTGACTTGCAATACTTGTCGAATAAATGATTTATGAATGACATAGTTGTACAAGTCAATCGGATAAAAGGGTGATTTCGGGACGTAACTTGGATTAAGTCTTTGCTGTCGAGCTTGAATCCAATGGGTTTCTCTGATTCCGTGTACTACCAACTTGTTTCTCCTCGTTTCCATAGCCATTTGACTGGTCCTTCCGGTCTCCCACATTGTCCGGACGTTCCGTGTACCTTTATTAGTCGTTGCTCTGGTTGTTAGGAGGGGCATAGGCTTCGTGACTTTCGAAGGATCTCGGCTTTTATTCTGAGGCATCACAATTCTTCCTTTAAATCCCAGGGCAGAGTTTAAATGGTTGAATTTGTTTAATCTGGTTGGCGATTTTTCTAGCAAGATTTTGTCTACGGGATTGGGATGCCGAATCCACAACCAACAATCCTCCCTTACCGGGGTTTCGAACCGCCAGTAACTCTAGAAGAGCTACAGGCTGAGTTGGGTTCTATCTATAAGTTAAATAATTAAATAATACGTTTAACATAAAGCGGTTTGAAAATTTAGTTTTTTTTTATCAGCATTTTATACAGTTTGGTGTTCGTCCGAATGTGTCTACTGCTTTTCTAAGCCATAATGAATTTATATGTTCATGTTGATTTGTCATTAAGTGGTAACCAATTAGATATTTGTCCAATCATTAGCTATGATTGAAACCTATCAGTCGATGGACAACGTTGTCAGCAGTGTAGGTGACTCGCATTCTGTGCATCATGTTTCAATACATGTGAGTGATCAGAAGCAATTAATAGGAAGCTCTGAACTATAGTACCGTTCTAGGTGGCATACATCAGAAAGGTGCATATGGATCGTTGATACAACCGGCACTTATCGAGTGATTCAAACACGTTGTCACAGTGAGAAATGTTGCCATAATAACTCTGCCATATTAGTATCGTGTGGAGTCCACATTCTACGTAAATGATATTTAAATGTAGGTCGAGATAAAAAGGTATAACACTATTGAGTATCTTTAGACAGTGTAATTTATTTTTCGATAAGGCAACTATTCATTGAGAGTAAATAAAGTAGGCAATGTAAAAAAAACAGTCTCACACAAGCAAATATGCTTAAGAACATATGAGTGAATGGTTCAGTTTATATTCACTAGGTTCATTATATTTTTGACATAATATCTTTACTGTTGGATGCCGGCTCAGTAGTCTATCGGTTAAGGGCTCTGGCTCGAGCCTGGTAGGTCCTGGGTTCGAATCTCACGGGTGCGGGATCGTGGATGCGCACTGCTGAGGAGTCCCATAATAGGACGAAATGGCCATCCAGTGCTTCCAGGTTTGTCCATGGTGGTCTAGCTTCAATTGACTCATGATTTCAACTGTGAAAAATTTAACTTGCATAAAAGATTCGGTAGAGTAGAGTAATTAGCTGCTAATTATTAACCACCAGTGATTAGATTTAATGAGTCATACAATTACTATAAAAAGCTGAAGGATATTTAATTATCATGAAATAATGAAATGGAATCAGTTTATGACTTCACTATACATAGAAACATGATGGAGTTTCGAGTTAGTTAGTATATGTTCCCATTTGTCAACGATTAACCAAAGTACTTCCAATTAAAGAAGTCATTAATTGGAAATAATAGCATAATTAGAGATCATATGGATTATTTGTTTATACTTTTATATGTTTAATAATGTGTTATAAAGAAATTAAAAACGAGTGTATACTATTCATATAAAGAAAGCCAATAATGTGAAAGGTGTTAAAATAATCATTTTTAATTGATTTCTATAAAATCTGTAATCTCAAAACTTTATTAAAACGTAAATTCTTGATGAAAACATGAAATTGGAATAAAAAATGATAGAGGTCTTTGTCATATCACTAAAAACAAGGAAGAAAAAAAAATCTCGAGAAAGTAATTAGAGCTGGAATCAGAACAACTTGAACTCTAGTCACTCTGTGGTGTGTGCTACTTATATCCACATAGGTAGTATATGGTGATGGGCAGGCATAGAATGTATTTTAGTAGAAGATCGATAAGGAAAGAATGAGAACGAAGCGCAATTGGTGTGAAAGTGCATGAACAATAATCATCGGAGACGATGAACTGATATTTACAGAAGAAGTAGTCATGATTGAGTCAATTGACTGATAATTTGCAAATTAATTATTCACTGTATGGTTATCAGATTTTAGTAAGATAGTTTGTAATTTGTGCTTAAATACATTCAAATTACCCCACCCGTGTTCTTGTTCATTACAACTCATTTGCAGTAATGTATGTTTCTGAAAATCTCATTTTAAAATAAATTCAGTTAGGCAGCTTTACTTGTAAACTTCAAGAGTCGACTTGTTCTTATCTTTTTCAAATGTGATAGCTTAAACTAAAAGTGAATTAGTAAATATTACTAGTAACAATTGATATTAGTTTTGATTTCGGTGACAAAACTAATTTTAACGTTAAGCTTTATTCTCAATAATCTCCTGTTAATCTAAAAACCTGTGAAAAAGTTTTTTTTCAGCACTTAGTTTTCAGATACAGAATGCACTCTAAGTATTTCAATGAGGCAACAATTGATGGATACATTGATAACTGAAGTTTTTTTCCATGATTTCATATGCTTTTGCGATATATTTATCTATTTTCATAGTTGAAATCATGAGTCAATTGAAGCTAGATCACTATGGAAAACCTGGAAGGACTGATTTTTTATGGTGGTCTAGCTTAAATCGATTCATGATTTCAATTATGAAAACATTGAAATCTCTACAAAACCCCTTCTGATTGTTTATCTATCTAAACATATATCAATCAATTTTTATTCGTAGATCCATATAGTATGCATAAACTATGTTCTATATTAGGGAAACTATATTAATTTCTAGCGAGGCGGGTTCGTGGATGCACACTGCTCAGGAGTCCCACATTAAGACGAAACGGCCGTCTAGTGTTTCCAGATTTTCCATGGTGGTCTAGCTTCAATCGATTCATGATTTCATCTATATATATAAATGACTTATTATTGATGTTTTTTTCAAATAAAATAAAAAATATTTTCTTCATAATTTTTCAGTCAATAGACCGAGAATAAAATTATTTATTTACATTTGTCATGAAATTCTATAATATTATACGAAACAAAAAATTCAACCTATTCAAAATAGTATATACTCAATTCTCATTTTTCATTTTATATTTCACACCGAATACAAAAAAGAAGAAATACATCAATTGAATGATGTATAGAAAAGTTTCGAGCTAGTTGTTTTTCTGTATTATTCTTAGTATAGTTGTTTGTATAGCTGATAGCTTGACATTTCATATATATATATATATATATATATATATATATATATATATATATATATCAATATGAGAACAAGTGTAGTAAATAACAAAGAAGTAAGAGTGATTTGCAGAAATTCTTTTGTTTGTTAATAGATGGTTGTCCCTATGGCTAGAGATTTAGTTTGTTATTACCGATAATTGTGAAGTGATTCAGTTGGATGATAAGAAGATAAAGAATAATTAGGAGGTTGATCAAAATATTTCATTCTCTGTGCTTACAAAATGTTTATTATTATTTATATAGTTGAGATGATGAGTCAATTGAATCTAGACCACCATAGAAAATCTGGAAGCACTGAACGGCCGTTTCGTCCTATTGTGGGAGTCCTTAGCAGTACAGGTTCACGATCCCGTCTCGCGAGATTCGAACCCAGTTCCGTGACAGAGCACTTAACCGATAGACCACTGAGCCGGCCGGTATCCAACGGTGTTAATGTCTAACTTCAAACAATCCACGAAACTTAGCAACCCCCTTTTCTGATATTATTATTTAGTTTGTTAGATATAGTTGAGCATATACCGACAATAGATTTGTATAGTGTTAATAAATTGAATGTAAGAGTACATGTGTTATAGCTTTAAATTAATATTCCGAGCATTACATTTATATTTTATGAAATATAACTGAAGAAAAGGATAAATAAAGTGCTAAATATAGATCTCTTTATTAGAATCAATTTAGATCATAATTAACCAGCCAGAGGTTTATAAGAAATTGGAAGTTTTTTCAGATCAATTTTACTGATATTTACTTTTGACATGCCAATAAATCTGTAATAAGTATGTCATACTGTATTGAACAAGAACACAAGTGGGGATAATCGAATGCATTTGAATACAAAATTACAGAATATCTTATAAAAACCATACAGTAAATACATCGTTTGCAAAATGCCTATCAATTCTCTCAGAATTCATTGTTCTTTCTTTTCCATATCAGTTATTCTCTGTTATCGTTCAATTTTCTTTCATCATCTTAACCTTTTCCCTCCAGGTATTTCACTTTCGATTGAGGATACATACTACTTATATCTATCGACATCAGTAGTACACACCAAAATACCACCATAATTAACACTTCTGGTAGTATTAAAAACAGCATTGTAGTTTTAAATATATTGAATAAGTATACTTTTCACTATCAAGATAGCAAACGCAACTTTATTGATATGAAAAGTAAGTAACACTGTTCAGATTAAATTTAGATTTAAACAAGTGATTATCGACTACATTACTTTTTACATTGATTATAATCATATGATAGAATCCATCTGTTGATAAGTCACAAAAGTATCAGTTACAATTGTTCTTTGCATATCATGACTGTATTAATACAAATTAAAAAGAATCAGAATTAATTACACTCTGTTTAACAGGCTTAAAGTTAATGATAATGACTTTTGTGAAGTTATTTTATTTTTACACCAAAAAGCATTTTGAACTATATTCTGATGAATAATTAATTTCTTGATTTCAAATGATGTATAAATCTACTAAGTTTGATATATCCTACTAATGTATATGTCTAAAACATAGCCATTCTCTTGAATTATCTCGTCTTGGAATCGTTACTATAAAACCTGGTCAGAGTTAATTGAGCAAAATATTCTTAAAATTCACTTTGTATTAAATTCACTTAGTATTGTTTGTTTGAATCTTCCCATCGATGTGTTAGGACTGCAACTGGTCCCAAATAGGACGAAACGCGCGTCCTGGATTCCATTGCTAGCCATTATCCATCTTTGCTTATCATGCTTGTGAATCAAGGCTATATCGAGGCAATACGCACAGTATGCACATATGCCAATTAGAGACTGACCAGTTGCAGTCCTAACAC